>NW_007774455.1:2766-4048 GCF_000696425.1 Galeopterus variegatus | reverse complement strand
AAGGGAATGAAAGACAGAATGTTATTAAAATAGAAAACCTGAAATAAATACTAGATCAATTTCTAAGCAAGGAAGCTTAGGCAGTAACTGTCTGCTGTTAAAGTATTCCCAACAAGAGATTAATTCCTTATATATTAAAATATACTTCAAAATTGTTTCTTATGAATTTTTGTCTTATACTGATATTATTATTATTATTACACACTGGTTCAGTTTTCTTGAGTCACTTGGGTTATTTCATTAGTTATATATAGTAGCATGCATTGTTGGTGTAGAAGACTTTCAACAAAGTGAACTTAGTTATTTCTATAATCTTTTTCATGTTTTTACAGGAAATGCTGAGACTCTCAAGCATGAGCCAAAAAAGAATAATATTGATACACATGCTAGATTGAGAGAATTCTGGATGCGTTACTACTCTGCTCATTACATGACTTTAGTGGTTCAATCCAAAGGTAATATTATCTATTATGGCCCTTAGAGTTACTCTGAAGTGGTGCTTTCTTAGGATTTGTTTGCTTGGATCAGTGTTGCAATGTGCTGTTAATTACTTTAGTGCTCGCCCCTAATACAATCTAAAGGAAATCAGAATTTGGAAGATTGTCACAAAGCAAGTGGCAAAGCTCGGGGAAGCACAAGATCATCTGACTCTCAGGCAAATATTTTTTCTCTTATAGAAATAGGTCTTATCTATAGTCTATAAGTATACTAATGTATATGATGTCTGTAAGCATACTAAAAGGTAATGAATTGGTCTTTTAAGCCACATTCAGCTGCTTTCTGTATCTGTGGTTTTACATTCAATCTATATTGATTATAAACTCTTACAGGGCAAGGTGTCTGTTTGCTCATCCTTACATAAGGGCCTGTAGAATGGGGCATGATTAATTGAGGTTGATCATAGTGATGATGACAGAGGTGTCTTAAATATAAAAGACTGATGAGTACATCTACTCTTTTTTTTCTTTTATCATTATCTTCAGTAACTCATGTTAACTTTTTCTCAATAAAGAAACCATGGTAGCTTTCTTTTGTTTTCTTTACATTTCAACTTCCTTAGGCTATTTTTCAAAGTCAATCCAATTGCTAAACTATTCTTTTTGATGTACCTAATAGTTTGCACATTTCTTTTTTGAAAAGCTAATCCTCTCATCCTAATGTGATTCTTTTAATAAAATTTTGCTCTCTATATTGTAAAAATTAAGGTCAAAGTTGATTTGGCACTTTACATATAAAATATTTTTGTATTTATTATCAAAATTAGTCCATTAAAGTTGACTTG
>NW_007774455.1:0-1936 GCF_000696425.1 Galeopterus variegatus | reverse complement strand
GAGCGCTGTGAGCACACCAGTCATCCCTATATAGGATCCAAACCCGCGGCGGGAGCGCTGCAGCGCTCCCAGCACGGCACTCTCCCGAGTGCGCCACGGGCTCGGCCCTTCAACTAGGTATTCTGTTTCTTTTACTTTCTGTTCCTCTGTGATGACAAATATAAGATTCTTGTCTTAATTAACACTCATTGCAAATTTTAAAAGTTAGCCCTAGAGTTTTGATAAAAATCATTTATAATGTAGATTCCATAGATTTTGGAGCTTTATTATTTATTATACCATTTAAGAGTCCAACATCTATATAAATAGTATAGAATAAATTCATAACATGATTAGTCTAATTTGCATCTTGTGTTTTAAATACTGGGACTTCTTTATTGAGAATTAGTGAAACTCATGTGCTTGGTAGAAGTAACATATACTATCTACTGATGGTCACTGGGATAAAGCTAAAAGGTTTCCTTTTTCATTAAGATCTTGTGTTTTATTAGAAATTTCAAAGGAATTTCTTATGAAATACAAGAAAGGAATCAAAAGAAGATAGAAATCATACATATGAAACCTGACAAGAAAACTTATGGGTTAAAACCTCAGCAAGTATAAATTAATGTAAGCTGAGTGGAGTATAAAAGTACTGATGAGATACCAAAAAGAAGTGGTATCAGTGTAGTGTGGGGTGGTCTGGAGAAACATTTCCTAGAGAATATAAGTTTTGATATGGGTGTAGGAGGATGGTTGGCATAATCTTATATCTTGGCCTTGGCCAAGATTACATTAGCGTAATGATAAACAAAAACTTTTTTTTTTTTTACTTGTGTGCCTTTTCTAACTTTACCAGGGAGAAATAAAGGAGTCTAACAAAATTGTATGTGTCTTAAGGTATTATTTTTCCTGTTACTCATTACTTATTAAGGAGTGACAAGTAATGACCAAATTAAAATATACCTTTGTTTTGAAGCTAAGGACCTGTGAGAAATCTAATCATATTTCTACTTTGAATAACAACATTGCATTTCCCTGTCTCCTCTCCACCACATGTCCCTCTCCAGAAACACTGGATACTTTGGAAAAATGGGTGACTGAAATCTTCTCCCAGATACCAAATAAGTAAGATATTTATTTTCATAAATCATACACTTTTAAAGTTAAAGAGTTAAAGAGACCATATCTTCTTTTATGAGTCCCAAAGATTTTTTTCTTCATTTTGTTTTTCAAACAGGTGATAAACTTATTCAATCTCTTTAGGTCTTAATTTTAGCAAGGTCACACAGCTTTTGAGTAGGAAAGCTAAGACGAGAACTTAAGTTTTCATAGTTTCATAATTTTATAGGCTTGTAAACTTACAGTAAGCAATAATTCTGAAGAATTTATGCCTCCTTTTACATTTATTCAGAGCTTTTCTGTGATGGGTGTTCGAAACTGTGATATGAAAGAAAGTACTGTATTGAGAGTCAGATTATGTATACCTATGTCTTCTGTTTCAGAAAAAATTGTGTTCTGAAAGTTTACTTTTCTTTTTTTTTTTTTGGACTGGTAAGGGGTTCACAACCCTCGTCATGGTGTTGTCTGCACCACGCTCAGCCAGTGAGCACACTGAAAGTTTACTTTTCTAAGTCATGTTTGGAATTTGGAATGCTTTTCTTCATAGAAGAAATAATCTTGTAGATGATGGCTGACATTCCATACTGCCATATCGTTGACCAACTGAACATATAGTTGAACCAAATGATATTTTATTAGAAATTGTATATGGGGTTCCAAAAACATTTTTTGTTCACCTAAAATTCATCAAAATAATACCAATATTTAAAAGATACTTTACTGTTACATTTTTGTTAAAAAGAATACAAAAAAATTAATTCCGAAGCAGTTAAGTCTTTCTTTTTTTTTTTTTTTGTCTTTTTTCATGTCCGGCAACGGATCGCAACCCTCAGTG
>NW_007774454.1:1565-4048 GCF_000696425.1 Galeopterus variegatus | reverse complement strand
ATGTCTACTAAGCATATAATTATTTTAATATTTATCAAAGTGTGTTCATAAACCTAACAGTATTTAATAGCACTTTATATTTTTATTTCATCCATGCTCACCCTTCCCTTGTGCCTTTAACAGGCCGAAGCTCCAGCTCCCATAACACGCACTGCAGAGACCGCTGCACAGTCGTGTCAGAAGTTCAGGAAACACGATTAATATCTGTTTCAATAAATGTGGACGATTAGGTGGCCTCCTTCATTTTATTACCTTCTGCTCAGATTCTGGCTTATTTCCCACTGGGGATTACCACGGATAAAGGACTTCAATTCTTGTTTTTCAAGTGCTTGTGTGAACATTCTCTGATCTTGACCCATCTGCCACCCCTGAGCATGCATGGGAGCCCTTCGTTTAGGGCTGGGTTTGTCAGGGGACATTCTGGAGAGAGAGAGGCAGAGGGAGAGCCGTCCTCCAGCCCACTGGCTCGGTCCCAGGGCATGAGGGAGCCTTTCCATTTTCCCCTTGCTGCTGATCAGCACTGCCCCTGGCAAGGCACCTCTTTCAAGCTTTATTTGTATTTTTTGACTCCAACAAATCACAATACATATATGCACACATATACATATAAACACACACACACACACACACACACACACATATATTCACACACACACACACAAACATCTATCCCAACGATATAAATACTATTTTGATTGGGATGAGGGGTAGGGTGGATTGGAGAAGATGTTGGTCAAAGGATATAAAATTTCAGCTAGACAAGAGGAATAATTTCAAGAGAACTATTGTATTACGTGGTGACTATAGTTAATAACAATGCATTTCATACCTGAAAACTCCTAAGGGAGTAAATTTTAAGTGACCTCACCACATACACAAAAATCAGTAAGTATGTGAAGTAATACATATGTTAATTAGCTTGATTTAGCTGTTTGACAATGTATGCAAGTGTCAAAACATGTACACAATAAATATATACAATTTTATTTGCCAATCGATATATTAATAAAGTAAAAAATACTATTTTAAGAAAAACAGGCAAACTATCTTATGTTGTAGACACAGCACTCATGTGTACACACGGGTTTGTGTATGAAGTATGTCTAATTTAGATAAATAACGTTACTTTGAGGTTAGTGTCAGAAAGAGAGGAAGAAAACAAACCCACAGACACACCAAAAATTCTTACTATATCCTTAAGATTTCTTTGTAGTAGAAAAATCCAAGGTTAAAAGGAAGAAAAAGAGTTCCATCTGGCTGAGGGATTCTGTCTCATTTTCAATATGTTTAATGGACCATTCAGGTATAGTTTGAAAGATGTCATTGCAACTGAACATGTGACCAGTGAAAGGGCCTTGGCCTTTTTCTGCCATTGCTATTAGAGCCGAAATCTACCACTGCTAGGCATTATCATTGGCTTTCCCAACCATGGAGCATTCCTGATCCATTGCAACTCAAAGTCTCATTAAATACACATAGCATAAACCCTCTGCCCTCTGTAACAAGGAAATGCCTGAAAAAATAAGCAGTATTAGACGCTCCTCTAATTCGTCATGCTATTAATTTAATACATTCAGCTGAGGGAACAGTCAATAAATTGGAGTATATTAGAAATAGCAAAGCACAAATAGAACAAATTCTCTAATCGGGATCTGTTAGCAAAGTGTAGAATTTCCTACCAGTGTCAGTGGACCAAATTTTTCTGCAGAAATTCACTTTTGTGTGTTGTTTCTGTGTCACGTTTAAAAATACCAAGGCTTGGGGACAATGTATGTCAGCCTCATATCTGTATTGATTTTTTTATTCTTTCTGAATTGAATGTGAATATAAATAAAACCTTGACCTTCATATTAAAAGCAGTACCAAAAGCTTCCTTTGTTTGCAAAGGATATCACTAGGTTCCTCTGTAAGAAGCTCCAGTGTGAGTGTAACGTTAAAAGAGCTCAGCATTTTCTGTTAGAAATTCAGGAAAACCTTTCATTTTCCTTTCTTTAAATATAAACTCTATATAACTTCTGTCAAAAGCAAAGAAAAGCCCAGTGGGTACCTGAGCTATGGCAATATTTCCCCAGCTGAGAATATGAATGTGCCCTCGTAAGCATTATGCCCAGTGCAGGGGATGGGGGAGGGTCCCCATTCTGAACACATCAGTGGCAATGCCAGAATCTTGACATTGATTTTTTTGAATTATATCTCTTTTCCTTTTTTTCCCCTTCTTTCTTTCCTTTGCATTAGAACATCAAACTGGAGATTTATTTAGTAATGAAAGCAGCACACAGATTGGAAAGGAGGAAGAGGCAGAGAGAGATTGAAAACTAAGGTCACAAAAACACAGAACAGTGGAAATGTTTAAGTTAGTACTTTATAGAATCTCACACATATTTAAACACAAACACACAAACTATGTGCTCATTTGGCCAAGTCTAAAGAAAACCAGTGTTGGATGTTAAAAATATCTTCTTGTATCTTCTTGGGGCCCGCCT
>NW_007774454.1:0-421 GCF_000696425.1 Galeopterus variegatus | reverse complement strand
GTTATCGAAGTAGTGTCTGAAGCCAGGCAGCCCCTATTAAATCCTGGCTTTGTACTTACAGCGTTGCAAATATTTCTAAGTGCATTAATGGTGCTTCAGGTTTTTCATCAAAAAATGGGTTAGTAATAGTTCAGATTAAATGACTTAGGACAGGGAAAGTGTGGAGAAGACTGCCTGACTCAAAGTCAGTGCTCGGTAAATAGTAGCTTTTATTATTGTTCTTTAATTTCAAGAAAAGTCCAGAAAGTTCATTGAAAACTCACTGAATTGCCAGGAGTAGAAAGAGGACCCCTCATGAGTAAGAATTTTAAATTACAGAAGAATGGGATTGCATAGTGTGTGTGTGTGTGTGTGTGTGTCTGTGTGTGTGTGTGTGTGTGTGTTTAACATATTCAAGTACATTTCATAAGCTGGTTTGACA
>NW_007774453.1:3781-4048 GCF_000696425.1 Galeopterus variegatus | reverse complement strand
GCAGTGAAAGGCACTGAAAGTCCTTTTGTTTTAATGTCACATTCCTTTCCAGTGCCTCGCAGATTCGTTCTTCTTCATGCAGTAATTTTGGTAAAGGTCCCCCTGCATATAATACCCCTCTGAGGTCAGAAAAGCCATATAGCAATAACCATTTGGGCAATAGTCTTATTACAAATTCCCCATGCAATTCTGCCCATAGACAGGCCAGATCATCTGACAAAATCATTTTAATTAGAATGAATCTACTCTGCAAAGCGTGCTTCAGGG
>NW_007774453.1:0-1953 GCF_000696425.1 Galeopterus variegatus | reverse complement strand
TCGGCGGGAGCCCCGCCGCGCTCCCAAGCGGCGCACTGCAGCAGTGCGCCACCGGGCCGGCCCCGATAGCTTTTGTTCAATTTCAGGATTAAAAGAAGTATTCAGGAAAGCGAAAGTCAGAGAATAAAGTTTGTGTAGAAAAAGACATCAGAAAGATTTTGAGAACTGAAAGTACTAAATAAGAGAAAAGAGAGGTAGCCCACAGTTTGTGAGTAGAAAAAAAATGAAAGCATTGTGGAATCTTTGTTCTACAAGGTGTGATAGCAAATATTACTTCATTTCATACTTCATAAGAAGGAATTGGACTAAAATTTCTTATACTGGAATTTAGAAGAAAAATATGAAGCAGTTTACAAGATAAAAATTTGGTAGTAAAATTGTTACAACAGGATATGTTAAGTGTATATGACTATATTTTTCAGACACTAAACTCTAGTATTGCTTACCAAATAATAAAAATTCATGCTTATGCATCTTTCAATCTTTAACAGTTCAACAGCCTGTCATAAAAAAAAGACAAAGAAAAGCTGGTTGACCTGGTATGATGACAACTTTTTCTACATGAATAAAGAAACAAATATCCACTAAACATAAGACATTTCTAAGAACAGCTGGGTAACTTTACAGTCCTTCATAACTCCCATCTGTTAACACCAAGATTTAGTATTTAAAGACTTACAAAAAATGATGAATAGGCAAAATACACAACAGTGAACTTGGCCTAATCCTGTAGCAGATCAGGCCATTTATCCATAAAGCCCTTTGTGACTCATGTGAACAGTAGAGGCTCATTCAGGCTCTTAGATTTTAGCTAAAAGCAACTAACAAATTGCTAAGACTCTCCAATATTCTTGCTCTGAAACTTTAAAGATTAAGTTAAGGTCTAGGTAGTATTTTGACCTCAAAATTAAATCTTAAATTATTACCCGTTAAATATTTTCATCCTTTTAATATTGCCCAGTTCCTTGAAATTCTTTGTTTTCTAGCCATCTTTTTACCAATGAAGTAAGCCAACTTAAAGATTTTCATTTCTATTCTTCCCCTGTGAAAGTAATTCCAACTCAGGGTCATATTAAATTTCCTGATGGATGATTTCTGAAAAGTTTGCGTGCTCATTCCTGTCCAATTTTTAAATCATCTGCTTTCCTCAGAAAATTCTTTCCTCTGTAGGACAGATCATTTGGCATAGCTTTTGCATAATAAGGGGAACATTCTATAGCCCGTGATGAAGAAATTAAATCAATGCAGCTGCCAGCCCAAGGTTTATCTATACTTTTTTAAAAATTTCAATATGAAAAGCCTAGAGGAAAAAAAAATTGTCATCTGGCATAAAACTCTATAACTAAGCAAGGTAGGAATATCAATGACAAAGGATGGCTTAGCATTTAGTTTACAAAGGATTAGATGATTCTGCCACAAAGGGATATTTGTAACATGTACCTGAAAAATAAGACGCTGGGGAAAGAGTGAGGTGGGTGATGACAGAGTTACTGCCTGGACACTGGAAAGCAGGGGGATGAGAAGTTAAGTGCCCAAATACCTCTGGACCACCCACCACCCACTGCAGCCACTGCGAATAAAGCACCCTCTGAGGAGGGGACAAAGCACACGGGTGACTGGGAGCTGAGAAGGGAAGTCTGTCGGGCTGACCCAGACTTGAACTTAGGGGAGATAAAAGGGGAGCTGTGATAGCTACATTCAATCACTACAACTCGAGAGAACATTAGTTAACAAAAAGCATTGCCAAGGTCAGGTTTCCCGAAGAGTTTTTATAACCATGTCCCTATGAATGTGGAATGGTGTTCTGTGGCTGGTAAGCTGGTTAATGTCATATGGTTGTAGAGACTGAGGAAGAGACAGAAGCAGATGAGCAAGCAGATGGAAAGAGAGCGTAAATGAGAAAGGAAAGGAAACATGAAGAAAGAGTGGAAGTGTAAAAGAGAGGGGAGAAAT
>NW_007774452.1:2412-4048 GCF_000696425.1 Galeopterus variegatus | reverse complement strand
AGGGTTGCGATCCATTGCCGGACACGAAAAAAGACAAAAAGGGAAAAAAAAAAAAAAAAAACTAAAAATGCAGAAGCTGTATATCCTTGAAAATAGACCTTGTAACTGTGTCACAAGTGTGTATTGTAAAACTTGGGAACCATTAACAGGCCATTTTACCATTCTGTCAGGCTGACTGCTTCTGGGTAAGGAAATAAAATATAATAAATGTTAATACTGAAATAGGAGTGGTCAGTCCCCCTAAGTTTGGGTTTCAGCCACTTCCCTGAGTCTCAAACCACTCCCCTAGGACTCAAGTCTGCACTCTTGAATCCTAAGCTCTGGTGGTCTAGAGCACCCATTTTCAGCACCAGCACGTGGAGATCGAGACTGCAGGGGCAGACATGCAATCTTGGTGGCTGAGCATGTTCAGTAAAAAGGCATTCACCCCTTAAATGACCTTACACTGGAGGCGCTAGAGAGCACAGGATATATTTGGTACATGTGATAGAATTTGACCAATGAGCATGCTCTAAAAGGGACCAACTGAGCATGTGCAGGACTATGTTATGTTACATAACTGGGAACTGCCCCCTTAATTGAATAGTCATTAGATAGCATGAATTTGTATAGATAGCAAAACTGTAACATCTGAATCCGGGGAAGAAGGCGGAGCTGTCGTTCACTATCCTAGAGCCAACCTGCCCTTCAGCTGCGGTGTGTATTTCTCTCTTTTTGCATTGAACTGGTCTTTGGCAGGCTGTCCTTGACTCTAGAGCCGCCCTGCACTTTGTCTGTGAATGTGTATTTCTGACTTTTTATTAGGTTTGGCATAGACCCTGCTCAGTTGCTGGAGCTAGGCCACACTTTTTCTGTGATATCTGTATCTCTTATACGTTACATGAAACCTGTTCCCACTTTTTACTGTGACTCTGCTCTTGAATTCTTTTCTGTGGTGGAATCAAGAACCTGGTAAGAGGATAGGGTGGGTTGAGGCTGGCCATCAGGCCTTGCCAGACCATCTCTTCTGTTATCAATACTATGTTCTTAACCACCATCATGATCCCATTATTACACTTTATTTGCTTTAGAATTGTCATTTGGTCTGATCTCTTTGTTTGCTTCCTCTGCCTCTTTTAGGCATTAATATGAGATATAAAGATACACATGCTTCATGTCACTGCCAAAGTCGACAGTTCATTTACATACCTTTTCCTCGGACTTCCTTGTCCCTGATGTTCTACTCTTGCACCTATCAGGATCCTGACAACCAGCCAAGTCAGTTAGCTGTGCCAAGAAATTAGTGCATATCCATATTTCCAGCCATCTTTCCTCCTATATGAAGTAAATGTCCAAGTGTACTTCTCATGGCTTTGACTGCTGGGAGAGTATCCCTTCAAAACTGTCCTCTATGGGCCGGCCCGGTGGCGCACTGCTACAGTGCGCCGCTTGGGAGTGCGGTGGCGCTCCCGCCGAGGGTTCGGATCCCACATACAGACCGGTTCCCACTCACTGGCTGAGCGAGGTGCGGGCACAACACCGAGGATTGCGATCCCATTGCCAGTCCCAGTCCGGTACGGGCGCGACACTGAGGGTTGCGATCCGTTGCCGGACACGAAAAAAGACAAAAAGGAAAAAAAAAAAAAAAAAAACAACT
>NW_007774452.1:0-1438 GCF_000696425.1 Galeopterus variegatus | reverse complement strand
ACAAAAAGGAAAAAAAAAAAAAAAAAAAAAACAACTGTCCTCTAGTGTCCTCCCACCATGTGGGGCTGAAATATATCAGTGGTTCTTTCCAGATGGTGCGGATGTATCTGAGAATCAGGCTTGAATTATTTCCACCTCTGTCAGTGGGTCATAGGGAAGCCCCCACAATGTCTAACTATCAGTTGAGATAAGTGACATAGGAGTATGGTCTCCCCATTTATGCATTTTATTTAGGCTGTATGGACTTTCCAGGGTCTGATCCCAATGAACCAATTCCATGCTACAATGACTTGCAGCAGCAGTCAATGAACCTGATAATAGAAAAGGTCTTTGAAACATTCATGGATAAATTGGTATTATCTTTTAATTCTATTTTTCCATGAACTTTTTTAAGTACCCTCATATATCTCATGATGGCTAGCAATAGTGACATAATCACATGGTGGTAAAGTGATCAGTCTCTATTAGGGACCTATAGTATGCCAGAATCTGTTTTTCAGATGGAAAGTAGTTCTCAGCCACAGAAGGCATGACTTTGCTACAGAACTCTAGTGGTCTTTGTGGGAACTCTTTTAGAGATTGAAATAGACTCCACACAGCATCTTCATCTACCTTGGATACCTCTAACATGGTCAGACCTGCTGCGTCACATGGCTAACTTGTACAACAGCTTGCACCAATCCTGGACTGGCTGCTCTCTTGCTTTAGGCTCCACTAATAATTGGAAGCCTTCCAAGCTACCCAAGAAATTGATCAGTATAGAATTTTCCAGTGTATTCTATGCTGCCTTCCAAATCCAAAGAGGTCCACCAAGCATTGTACCTCTTCATGGTGTGGGTGTGAATTGCAGTAACTTCACAGGTAATTGTTCTTTACCTTAGAGGGATGTCCTAGCATTCCTCAGTTCATTGAACTTCTAAAAGCTTCATTGATGTTAGGCGTCTAAACCTTTGTGGGATTTACCTCATGCCTTCTGGCTGATATGTACATTATTAGGCCTTTGTGGTCTTTGTGTACTTTCTAGACAATAGTCACAGATCTGTTGTCCACAGGGCCCAGGCCCCAGGCTAGTATCTCTGATTAACTGCTGCCTTCTGTTTGGTCAGGCATGCTATTTCTAAAATGTTCCTTTAACAAATTTTAGTCCATCCATTTTTATTCTTTCTTCAGAACAGCATTTAGGGGCCGGCCCGGTGGCGCACTGGATAGTGCGCCGCTTGGGAAGCGCGGCGGCGCTCCCGCCCGAGGGTTCGGATCCCACATACAGACCAGTTCCCGCTCACTGGCTGAGCGAGGCGCGGGAGCAACGCCAAGGGTTGCGATCCCGTAGCCGGTCCCCGGTCCGGTACGGGGGCAACACTGAGGGTTGCGTTCCGTTGCCAGACACGGAAAAAAACAAAAGACAAAAAAAAAAAAAAAAAAAAAAGCATTTAAAAAA
>NW_007774451.1:0-4049 GCF_000696425.1 Galeopterus variegatus | reverse complement strand
ACACAATAAATACAAATAGTGGTGAGTGCTCTGAGAGAAACAAACAGGGTGAGGTGACAGAGTAATGGGGAAGGAGGTGATTACAGTAACTAGAATGGTCGGGAAAGGCTTCTCTGAGGAGGGGACATGTGAGCTGAGAACAGAAGGCTTAGAAGGAGGAAGTCATGGTAAAGAGCTGAGGGGTGCAAAATGGATAGTAATGCCTATTCCCATACCTGTGCCAGGGAAGAAGTAATTTCCGTATTTGTGGAAGGACACTGTCATGACCCGGTCAGTGAGGTAGAAGGCTTCCTGAACCCCGTCACCATGGTGGATGTCAATATCAATGTAGAGCACCCGAGGGTGGTACCTGGGATGGGGTCAAAGCCAGGGTCTGAGGTAGAGGTGAACCCTCCAACCCACTCCTCCCAAACACAGGGTCTGGAATTATGAAGAGTTTGCTTCTGCCCAAGTCACCTGAAACCTAATACCACCAGTTCCCTAAGGGCAACTCTGGGGCTCCAGCCTGGAGGCTGGAGGCAGGGACAGGAGAGGGATGTGCAGAGAAGGCTGAAATGTGAGTAGGCAGTAGCAAATCTGCTACTGCAGAAGAGAGGAAGAAGCAGCCTAAGTAAAGCTTCAAGAAATGGGGAGAAGCAAGTGGAGGAGGAAGAGGTCAGGGTCAGGGCCAGGGCAAAGTCTTGGGGACCTGATCAGCTAAGAGTCCTGTAAGTGCCCCCACTTCCTCCTGGGCTACTTACTTGAGCAGCTCCAGGATGCCAATTACAATGTCATTGACATAGCAGAAGCCAGAGGCCTATGGCAAAACAATGATCTTATAAACGGAGGAACAAGTCTTCCATGCAACTGCCCCTGCTATCACCCTGACCATCTACCTGAGAGTGGCCACTGTCTCCCCCATCTTCACTCACCTCAAACTTCTTGGCATGGTGTAGACCACCAGCCCAGTTAATGGCAATATCACAGATCTGAAAGAGAAACACCCAATTTACAGTCTTCTTCCCGCCTATCCCCAAAGCTGAGGCTCTGAGTCCTGGGAACCATAGGAAAGAGGGAACAGAACTTGGGACTATGTCACCTTGTTGTTCAGCTGGGTTGCTCCTTGCAGAGATGCACCTGTGTAACGGGAGCAGAACTCAAAGAGTCCGGGAAACACTGGGCTGCAGTGAAGAGGAGCAAGTTAGAACCCTCTTTCCTCTTTCCTATACCTCCCTCCCCACCCTAAATTCCTTCATTTTCCATTTTTCAGTAACCCTCTCTCCCCCTCCTACATATCTGAGCTATCTGCAAATTTATTCAACAAATATTTTAGACCAAACCATGTGCCAAGCCCTGTGCAAGGCACCAGATGAAAAGCAAAGAAGCATTTAACTGTCAGGGAGTTTGTACCCTAGCTTGGGAGAAAAGCAAGTAGCTTCTAAGTACTTGAGTATAATACACGAAGAAAGGAAATGAGCCGAGAGAAAACATGAGCTCTGTTTTTCTTCTATGTGTAACACATTTTAACATAATGTTCAATAATCTTTATAGTCACACTTTTTTTTTTTTTTTTTTTTTTAGATGACCGGTAAGGGGATCTTAACCCTTGACTTGGTGTTGTCAGCACCACGCTCAGCCAGTGAGCGAACCGGCCATCCCTATATGGGATCCGAACCCGTGGCCTTGGTGTTATCAGCACCGCACTCTCCCGAGTGAGCCACGGGCCAGCCCCCTATAGTCACACATTTTAAAGAAAAAATTATATTCCTGTATACATGAAACAGTAATAATGAAATAACCCACAGAAAGCCCTTAGCAGTGTGTGGTACCTGGTAAAGCTTTAGTAAATGTTAGCTATAATTATTACCACCTACATTCTTTATAAAAAGAAGAGGCTTGAAGACAGACACAAAAGGCTATATTACTGTATGACTCCATCTACATAACATTCTGGGAAAGGTAAAATATAAGGACAAACATTTAATCAATAGTTGCCTGGAGCTAAGGTGGAGAAAACGGATTGACTACAAAAAGGTATGAGGGACCTTTGTGGGGTTACAGAAATATTCTATACCTTGATACATTCTATCGAAACTCTCAGAACTGTTACAGCTAAAAAAGGTGAATTTTACTGTACACAAATTATACCTTCATAATCCTGACTTTAAAGAAAGGAAAGGCTTAAAAAATTCCTAGTTTTAGGTCTCCAAGAAATAGTGCAGCTGATATATTTGACCATATGAAAAACAGAATTGTAGGGAGTTTTATACTTTCTCAAGAGATTTGGAAAGTATTAGTGATTGATACCTAGAAAACTAAGCAAGTGAAAAAATTAATGCAATTTTCAGCTCCAGGGAAAAACAAAAAGTTGTACAAGAAAATAGAGTAAATCAAAGTAAATGATTTGGCTCAATAGTAAGTGATTTTTTCATAGTGATAATAATGTAAACATAAAATACTGGTTTATTAAAAAATTGTGATATAACTATATTGTGAAGCTGGGAGGGGAGGGGAAGCCAGAATGATGGTAGGAGAAGACTATCCCATACTAAGAGCTTAATAGACAATGCCTAAACTAATAAAGGAAGAAATAACAGTAAGAGACAATACAGTAGGGTAGCATGATTATGAGCCCAGATTCTGGAGCTAGCCTACCTAGGTTCAAATCCTGACTCTTTGCATAACAAATGCTGGTGAGGATGCAGAGAAAGGGGAACCCTCCTTCACTGTTGGTGGGACCATAAATTAGTGTTTTATAGAAAACAGTACGGAGGTTCCTCAAACAACTACAGATAGAACTGCCATACTATCCAGCAATCCTACTGCTAGGTATATACCCAAAGGAATGGAAAGCATCATGTCAAGAGGACACCTGAACTCTCATGTTTATCACAGTTCTGTTTACAATTGCTAAGAGTTGGAACCAACCTAAATGACCATCGACGGATGACTGGATAAGGAAAACGTGATATATATATACTCAAAAGAATACCAATCTGCCATAAAAAAGAATGAAAATTCTGCCACTTGCAGCAACATGGACGAACTTAAAGAAAATTATGTTAAGTGAAATAAGCCAGGCACAGAAAGAGAAATACCACATGTCCTCACTCATAAGTGGGAGCTAAAAAAAAAAATAAACAAATTTTTAAAAAAAGAAAGATACAATGATCACAATAACGCATTGAACTTTCAAAAGGAGAGAACAGAACTGGTTATCAGAGGTGGGAAAGGGAGAGGGGGAAGAGGAGTTAGCAAGAAATTGGTAAAGGCCACAAAAAATGATTACATTGTGTAATGTTTAATATACTAATCATCCTGATTTGAACACCACATACTGCATACCAGTACTGATATTCAATTCAATGTAGTACCCACAGATATGTACAATCAATTATGTTTCAATAAAAAAGTAAATAAATAAAAACAAATCCTAGCTCTTTAACACCTACTAATGAATATGAGGGTGGGCAAACTGTTTAACCTTTCTGTGCCTAATTGTCCTCATCTATAAAATAGAGACAATAGACCCTACTTGATAGGGATTGTTGAGAGTAAATGAGCTAATGGCTATAAAGCATTTAGAATAGTACCTAGCACATGGTAGGTATTACCTAAGTATTACAGATTAGCAGCAGCAGTAGCAGATTAATATTATTTTGAAATCCAAAGATAAATACCAGAAGAAACAGGTAAAGGAGCTGAAAGTGGCTGCCACTGGGAGAGAGATTTAGGGTTGGGAAGGATAGGTCTGCCCTAACCCTTGTAGTATGATTCAGCTATTTATATTAGATTACTTTGAAAACAATCAGAAATTAATTAAAAGGGAAAAAAAGGGAAGGAAAATCCCTGATTCTCATCTGAAACACAGATAAGCACAACTGTAGCTTAAGGTTGACGAATGCTGCACAAAAGGACCCAAGGTAGTATTCTCTAACCACACAAAGAGCATCTTTAGGGCCCCAGCTGTGGCCTAAGGACTGACTCTGCATTCCCAGCTCTACAAAGTAAACTCAAAAATAGCAGCAGGAACAGTAACCAAAAAAAAAAAAAAAAAAAAAAAAACCCCC
>NW_007774450.1:3250-4049 GCF_000696425.1 Galeopterus variegatus | reverse complement strand
CTCTCCTAAACATCGATCAAAAAATTCTCAACCAAATATTAGCAAATAGAATTTAACAATATGTAAAAAGAGTTGTACAACATGACAAAACATACTCTTACCATATAGTTCAGCAATCATACTCTTTGATATGTACCCAAAGGAGTTGTAAATTTATGTCCACAAGATAACCTGCACACTGATGTTTATAGCAGCTTCATTCATATTTGCCAAAACTTGGAAGCAGCCAAATTATTCTTTACTTAGTGAATGGATAAACTGTGGTAAATTGAGGCAATGGAATATTATTTAGTACTAAGAACAAATGAACTGTCAAGCCATGAAAAAACATAGAGGAACTGTAAATACATATTACTCAGTGAAAGAAGCTGATCTGACCACATGACATTCTGGTAAAGGTAAAACAACAAAGCAAAAAGACTAGTGTTTTCCAGGGCTTGGTGTGGGAGAGAGACGAATAAACAGAGAACTTTTAGAGGAGTGAAAATTCTTAGTATAATACTGTATTAGTGGTTACATCTCTTTATATACTTGTTCAGATCTATAAAATGTACAACAGCAATTTAACTCTAATGTAAACTACAAGTTTTGGTTGATAATAACGTGTTAGTGTAAGTTCATCAGTTATGACAAATGTACCACTCTGGTGGGGGATTTTGTTAATGGGGGAGGCTATGCATGTTTGAGGGCAAGGAGTATATGAAATATCTCTATGCCTTCCTCTATATATTTTTTATGAACCTAAAACTGCTTGTGAAAAATAAAGTCTTTAAAATAAATAAATAAATAAATAAATAAA
>NW_007774450.1:0-2535 GCF_000696425.1 Galeopterus variegatus | reverse complement strand
TTATTCTGTGAAATTTATAGAACCTGCAAATAATAATTTTGATCATGCTGGATGATTTGATGATATTTGGCTCTTTTAATAAATCCTTTTGGGAGAGCCAAACCGCTGAGACTGAATTTAGCAATATATGAAAGATTAGACATTTTGGGAAAGCAGTTTGGCATCACGTAGCAACAATGTGCTGGCATTTAGCTATTGCATTGTAATTATTAAGTGTGAATTCTAAATTCAGATTTTTTTTGTCCCTCTAAATTCATCAATTCTCAAAATAGGTTTCTTAAAAGTACAGATTTCCCAAATGCTAACAGCTCCATTTCTCCATTTAGGCTCCCAAGCCATGAGAGGAAACGTAGCCACATACCTCCGCCGCCCCCTGCCCCAGCATCAGAGGGCAAGGGCAGACAGAAGTGCTGAAAATGGGCAGCCAAATATAGGTGCCACAGAAAGGGCTAACTGAGGATTTATTCGAGAAAGGGCCATTGCAATGGAGGATCGCACCCCCGGCTTCCTCCTCCTTCCTTTTACTGGTTCTGCAGCCCATCTGCAAAACCTCAGCCCAAAGGCAGCTTCAGGACAATCAAGTGAATTTGGCAGCACAGAGTTTGCTTATGAATTACTTTAAATTTAAATGGACTAAACTCTCCAGTCAAAGACATGGTGTTGTTGAAAGGATAAAAAAACAAAGCCACAACAACAACAACAACAAAACTCCATAAAAAAACAATCAACCAAACAAAAAGACCCAGCTATATACTTTCTACAAGAGACTCACTTTAGATCTCAGGACACACATAGACTATAAATGAAGGGCTAGAGAAAGATATTGCATACAGTTGGCAACCAAATAGAGCAGAGGTGCCTATACTCATATCGGAGAAAATAAACCTTAAGTCAAAAACCATCATGAGACAAAGAAGGTCATTAAATAATAATAAAAGGGACCATTAATAAAAAGACAATTATAAATATATATGCACCAATATCAAAGAATCTAAATATATAAAGCAAACATCGACAGATCTGAAGTGAAAAGTGCAATGCAATAATAGTGGGAGATTTCAATACCCCATTCTCTACAATGGCTAGATCATACAGACAGAAAATCGATAAGGAGACAGCAGACCTGAACAACAGCATAGACCAAATGGACCTAACAGACATAAATACAGAAGATTTCACATAACAGCAGTAAAATAGATATTCTTCTCAAGTGCACATGGAGCATTATTCAGGATAGGTTACATGCTAAGTCACAAAATAATTCTTAACAAATTTAAGAAGATTGAAATAATTTCACATACATTTTTTGATCATAATAGAATTAGACCAGAACTCAGAAATAGAAAGGATGAGGAAATTCACAAATATATGGAAATTAGACAACATACTCTTAAACAATTATTGTTTCAATGAATAAATCCAAAAGGAAATTAGAAAATATCTTGAGATGAATGAAAACAAATGTAACACATTCCAAAATTTATGGGATTAGTACAGTAAAAGCCTTACTAACAGGGGAGTTTATAGCAATAAATGCCTACATTAAAAAAGGGGTAAAAATCCCAAACAAACAACATAACTTCATACTTTAAGTAACTAAAAAAGGAAGAACAAACTATACCCCAAATTAGCAGAAAGTAGGAAATAATAAAAAACTGGTGCAGAAATAAATGATATAGACAATAGAAAAGCAATTTAAAAATGGACAAAACTGAGTTTTTTTTAAAGATAAACAAAATAAACTCTTAGCTAGAGTAACTAAGAAAAAAAGAGAAAAAACTCTAATGAAATCAGAAATGAAAGAACAGACATTACAGTAATGTCACAAAAGTAAAAAGGATCATAAGGGACTGTAGAAAGCCACGGTCAGGGGCATAGACCAGAGCCCTGGTCCGTGGCCACCCGAGGAAGTGCCCACTGTGATGTCAGTAACGGCTCCGCATCTCTCCGCAGGCTGGTGGAGCTGTTCTCCATGGCGCCCATCGGATCGCACTGGGGGGTGCTGTCCAAGTGCTTGGCCTACAGCAAGGCCGCATCCGACCCCTTTGTGTACTCCCTACTGCGACACCAGTACCGCAAAAGCTGCAAGGAGATTCTGAACAAGATTCTCAACAGACGCTCCATCCGCTCCTTGGGCCTCACGGGTGACTCTCACAGCCAGAACATTCTGCCGGTCTCTGAGTGAAGGACCACACTGCTGCTGGAGAGTTCAGAATGTGGCAGCTGGTGAGAAGGAAGGAGGGAGGGCTGGGGGCTCCTGGGCGGACACCACCAGCCGCCAACCCCTGGCAACCCAGTGATTCTGGTTCCCTAGCTTGTAGGAGCTACGGAGCCTGCTTCTGGTCCCTTGAGGGCAGATGTTGGACTGTCCGTATTTATCACCAAAGGATGATGTGGACCACACTCTGGCCTTTCTTTCTAAGAAGCTCCTTTGAGCTCCTAGATTCACCAGAGGCTCCCAGAGGATGACACTAAGTCTGGTCACTGTCAAGGACAGAGTGCTGGTGGCAGGAAGGAAAGCATGGTGTCCACCTG
>NW_007774449.1:1260-4049 GCF_000696425.1 Galeopterus variegatus | reverse complement strand
TGTGAAAGTCCAATGTCCATCTCAGTTCTTAGGTAACATAGCTTCTCCAAATCTATTTTTTTTTTGTTTTGTGCACTATTGCTGTCTACCTTTTTTCTTGTATCTGTCTTTACACCCTTCTTGTTTTTCTCCTCTTTCAGTCCTCAGCTACTCTCTAACTACTCAAAGTTCCAGTTATACAGAGTACTCTACCCACAGTAGAAGGTTGAAAGTGCCCTAGGCTCACATCATTCCTATGTTCCTAAAAGCATTGCAGAGTGGTGTGTGGATGTGTGTGTGCTTGTGTTGGTGGGGGAGAGGGCTATGTTTCCAAGTGTTAAAGCACAGTTGAAAGGGCACCTTCAAACATTGTTGGCAACAGAGTAAACTAATTCAAACCTGAAGAAAGCTATTTGCTAATATGCATGATAAATCTTTATTTATTTACTCACTCAATTAATGTTTAAAGAACACCTGTCACGTGCCAAGGAATGTCCTAGATGTGGTGATACAGCTGTGCACATAAGTGAAAAAGCCCACACCTTCAACAACTGACATTGCATTGAGGGTGGAAAAAGAATAAACAGCAATAATGACAATGTCTAAGTGTTTGGGTGGGTATAATGACCACAAAGAAAACTTAAACAAGACACAGAGATAGAGTACGTTAGGGCAGAGGCAGCATGTTTCAAATAGTGGTCACTGAGGGCATCTCAGATAGGTGTCATTCTAACCAAAACCTGGAAGAATGGAGGGAAAAGGCAATCAGGAGAGAGGGAAGAGTGTTTAGAAAGTGCCTGGGAATGGAGCACGTTGGATGTGTTTGGAGTACCACATGGAGGCCAGTGTAGATGGCACTGAGCGAGTTGGAGAAGAGGGAATAGGGAGGTAGAATGCACCGATTCATGTAGTGGTTATAGGACGAGGTAAGGACTTTTACTTTTACTCAGTGAAATGGACAGGATTAGCATATTTTGAAGAGAGGAGACATAACATAACTCAAATTTTAACATTTTCTTTCTGCTTTTTCTTTTTTGGACATTATAATTTTTAGATAGTTATTACTTTGCCAATTGGAGGTATCACTTAGTTGGACCTATAACTTCAGATTTTAGGAGAGCAGTCTAGACTGCAGCTTCACAGTCAAGTTTTCTATGCATAAATAGTACTTAAAGCTATAAGAGTGAGATTACTAAGAGAGTGAATATGTGTAGATCCTGGAGACTATTCATGCTTTTTAAAGCAGGAATTTAATTTTTAATGAGTTATCCTGAGGTTATAATACCTTATATAAAACAGTGCAAAAAAAGATTCCTGTACAAGAATATCACTGCCATGTTTATTCTACTGAAAAAGTAAGAAAATTTAACAATTTTTTTTAAAAGCTGATTATGGTAAAGCTATGAAATTAAATTAAAAGTTAACAAGCAGTACTTTGTGACATAGTATACACACAGAGAGATTTAATAGAAATACAAGATTATTCTTGCATTTCTAAGAATAAACTGGCAAAATATTTCACAGAATTATTTGGTTTTAAACATCATATATTTAAAATAGTTCATTTTTATTCTTGCATTGGATAATTGCATATCACCCTCAATTTTACATTAATATTAAGAAAATTTACCATATAGACATGTTCAAAGTTGTTCCCAAAGGATATAGGCTTTTACACACATATATATTTCATTATTGCTGAAATACTACTACCTCATTCTGTGAGATAAGTCAGATATTTTCATCATGTAAATCCCTGAATTTTAAACAATGGTAAGTTATTTCAAAACTGGGACTTCTTAAGTATTCACAGAGGTGGGCCACTTTTCAAACACCTTAGTGTACTTTGCGAGATATCATCAGAGAAGAGTGGACTCTTGTGAGGAGGTCTGTTGATAACACATAATAGAAAGGTGAAACATTTATCTGCTCTGTTACTTGTAGAAAACTTTTTTTTTTTTTAAAGTAGGCATAAAAATAATCATAGAAGGGCATCACAGAATCTTGAAGAATCTTACTGGATATTTCATAACTCTTAATATTACACACACTGGTACAGATTTGATTTTTTCTACTTCTAGTTCATGGGCCAAATTATGACCTCAGATATGTTAGACATGTTTTTTATAGTGAAATTGAGAGAAATGGTAACTTGGGGTGATTCCTACAAATAAAATTATCTAACATGCATGCCATATCAATTCCAAAAGAGTTTATTTATAGCTTGTGTAACAAGCATCTTACTATGCATCCCATGTGTAACTTAATTTATCTTACAATATTTGTAATAAGTGATTTTTATGAATTAAAAATTGAGATCTACATAGCTTAAATAATTTGTATTACCCAGGCCTACACATTTTATCCTACCATTTTTTCCGCCTCTTACATAAAATTGAAGACAGATTTCTGTCTTTAACACAATCTTCAAACTCTACAGAATCTAGAATATTAGTGGCTCAAGATCAGGAGCCATTTTGCGACTTGAATTCACATTTTATGGCTTAGAAAAGTGAGACATTTAAAAAGTTTACAGTTCATTTCTTATTACCTAAAAATAAATGTGGAAAAAAATCCTACTCTACCCACATACAAATGCTATAATCTGACAGTTTGGAAAACTGCTTTATAAAATGAGGTCTTACAATATGCTACTTTCTTTGATAACTTTATGTCATCTTCCAAATGTGTTTAGCCTTGCACTCATATTCTGAAGAAACTGTCATGCAAAGATATCCCTTGTATAAATCTAAATAATAAAAAAAGATTCATATGGGCAATTTCATAAAACTTTCTCATTAAAGTTGCAG
>NW_007774449.1:0-503 GCF_000696425.1 Galeopterus variegatus | reverse complement strand
CTAAATAATAAAAAAAGATTCATATGGGCAATTTCATAAAACTTTCTCATTAAAGTTGCAGGATTTCTCCACATGATCCACCAAAATCAACCCAGCACAGTTGTCAAATTATTCTGCAATTAAGAAGAAAATATTTTAAGTATTCATAATAATAAAATAATTGATAATGTATAGTATCACATAAATAGTGGAAATCTATAAGCATCCTTGTGAATCTTTTTTTAATTTCTTCTTCCAATGGTTTATCAGAAAGAAGTAACAAAGCTGACTAATTTGTAAATACTTATCTCTTCTGTAATACTTGAAGAGATAACATGTATCAATATCCTCAAAAGACCAATAGATAAAATAGCTAGAGTAACAAGATCCTAGCTATTAGAGTCTATACTCTAGATTTTATCAACTTCTGTCTTTCAAACAACAGGCACTCAGGATAAAAAATTGAGCAAGGTAAACGAACAACAGAATAAACCACCTTCAAAGACCTTGTCTCCTCCAAGTCA
>NW_007774448.1:0-4050 GCF_000696425.1 Galeopterus variegatus | reverse complement strand
TGCTTGGGACTGCGGCAGCACTCCTGCCGAGGGTTCGGATCCCATATAGAGACCGGTCCGCTCGCTGGTTGAGCGCGGTGCGGGCGCGACACCGAGGGTTGCGATCCCGTTACCAGTCACGAAAAAAAAGACAAAAAGGAAAAAAAAAAAAATGATGTCCCAAAACAAGAAAAGTCTGAGAAACCATCACAGCTAATAGGAGCCTAAGGAGACATGACAACTAAATGTAATGTGGGATCCTGCATGATCCTGGAACAGAAAAAGGGCGTTAGGTAAAAACTAAGGAAATCTGAATAAAATATAGACTTTAGTTTATGATAATGTATCAATGTTAGTTCATCCATTGCGACAAATGTGCCACATTAATTAATGTCAGACCTTAACAATGGAGGGGACTGGGTATGAAATACATGGGAACTCTCCGCACCATCTTCACAGCATTTCTGTACATCTAAAACCACTCTAACATTAAAAGTTTATTAAAGAAAAAAATATGTTTACTACTAAATACCATTTCATCTTCATGATGAAAGATCCTGACATGGACTGATGCTAACACAAGAAATTCATGGAGCTGGAAGTTACCTGAAAACAAGGTTTTGTGTCACCAACTGATACGTGTCCAGATCTTGCAAGTGGACCTTGACCATCCACAGTGCAGTCCTTTGCAAGAATACAAGTTACTGTGTTGAGAAGAACCTTTGCCTCTCTGTGTAAAAATCATTCCCATTAACATTTTCTCTTTTTCAAAAATTTGCAAGAAGGCATTAAAAATTCAACATATAAAAATGTTGAGAGCACTGAAGTAAGAGTGATTGGGCAAAATTTCAAGTAAAGCTGATAGAACTGGGAGAGTCTTGGTGTTGTGTGGGGCGTGCTTTTTCTGCGTGCAGATAGGGCAAATGGAAGATATTCATCAGCAAGACCAAGACAAATAAATGGAAAAGAGGGGGTGGACAGGACGAAGCAAAGACAAGGAGAGAATAGAAGAAGGCATCACATCCTCAAAGAAAAAGGGGGGAAACATATATACAAATATAATAGATATAGATATGAAAAGGATTAAAGAAGGAAACGACCATAGGCAGCATGAATACTAGATTTGAAATTTTAAAAATCAATGAAAATGGTGGAAGTTAAAATCAAATAAGTGTCAGAAAGTAGAAGGTAACTAGAAAATAGGAAATAAATAAAATATGTAATGAATTGATTCAGAAGTTACATCTGATAAATAGCATTCCATAAAAAGAAACCAAAGAAATTGGGGGTGGGGGGCAGGTATTATAACAAATAATATCAGAATAAGTTCCACAGTAAGTCAGCAGTTTGAAGGGGTCCGCCAAATACCCAGTATAGTTTCTTTTTTAAAAACTCATGCAAGGGCACATCATTGAAAATTTTGCCTCCCTATGTGTGAAGGGAAGGAAGACAGGTGAACCAGATCACAAACCAAGGAAGAGAAATGCAAATGCCGTCAGATTTTTTAACAGTAACAGGGATAACAAAGACTCAGAGCTGACCAGTAAAGACTCCAGACCAGATACATTCAGCTGGGATGCCAAATCCCAGGGCACACATCACAGACTTGTTCTCACCAAATTCCAGGCAGGAATCTTTACTTTCTGTTGGATGCATTTCCAAATATTTCTAGACAGTATACCAAGCACTACAAAGAAATCGCCATTCCAGGGCTTTTTTCCTTTCTTTTGAAAGTACACGCCTCCCTAGGATGCTAGAAGTTGGAGTAAAAAGGACTCAGGAAGTTGTTTTTCTGGGCAGGAATGTTAAAAAAAACTTGATTGCCGTCAGCATCCTTATTTATATTTCATTTTCTGTCAGCGTCCAGAGGTGGATAAGTATTGGTTAAGGGAGCCCCGTCCCCACTACCACCTGCTCTGGAATCACTGAGAGTGCATATTTATAATTCACAGTCCTTTGTAGTCACTAGTGCACACTCTGGAGCCAGACTGCCCGGGTTTGATGCAGACTTCAGTACTCTCTAGCTGTGAGATTTAGATAATACACTTGACCTACATGTGCTGTAATTTCCTCATCTGTAAAGTGGGCATAATTGTGTCTTCCTATAAGGATTATTATATAAGGAATTAAATGAATTAATTTGTGTAAGGCCTAACACATAGTGAACCTAATAGACGTTAGCTATTATTACAGATATTAAATGTACAACATGTATTGCTATTGAAATTAAATTTAATATTTGTAACTCCTAAAAAAATAAAATAAAATTCATAGTCCTGGGGCCTACCCACACCTACTGAGGTCTGACAGTGTAGCCCAGGAATCTGCATTATTAACAAACTCCCCAGGGGATTCTTACACATACTAACATTTAGGAAAACTGAACTAGAGCAAATAAAAGTTTTACCCAAAGGAATTCAACTAAAAAAGTAATTATCATAATCATAGAATAATCATGACTCTTTCATAGTTTCCAAAATACAGTTGGATGTTCATTCACATAAGGCATTTTATAAGTTTAGTGCATGTTGATTCTCCAGTAGACTCCTATATCCTTATTTCTATTTAAATCTTTTAAAACTTGAAGCTTATTTTTTAAGAAATACTATCGTAAAGTTTGCTTTCACCTGTGTTACTTACTTTCTCTTTAAGATTGAATAAAATTCCCAGCACTATTTCATATCACCATTCTCATACTTGGGAAATCTTTTACACTAGCTGTTAAAATCATTAAGCCAATGTCCTCGATTTAATCTTTAAGGTTGACCAGCCAGCACTGAGTCACTGTAATCTTCTAGGTCAGACAGGAAAAGAATTGACGTCATTACAAAATACCACTGCGTAAGTATCTTTGAGAAAATGGCAGCCAAATGTACACAGTGGGGTAATGAGATGTGCTGAGCACAGTCTCAAGCAGGTGAGCTGGAAGCCTGTGGCACCTCATCCCACACCCTTCAGGATACCCTGCGTGAGCTGCAGTGGATCTGTGACACACTTTCTCTGACATAACCCATTTCAGTGAGTTATCAAGATGTTTCCTCTCTCCAGAATATCAATCAGCCTATGAGAAATGATAATTTGGCACGTGCAATGCTCAGGGGACACATGCAATAAGGGATGTTTCATACAAAGGGGCTTCCACCGTGAGCCAGCAACGTTGATCTGCAGCTAAAAACAGAGATGCATAAAAATAAACCTTCACCTTCTCACCTCGAACAATGAAGATGTTTTCCAGAAAACTACACAGGATCTAAACAGCCTTGGACTTTGCCTGCTCCTTTCCCCAGCTTTTACTTTTTAAAAAAGGAAAAATAAAAAAGTGGATCAGCTGACCTAGTTGGTTTATCTCACTAAACTGTAACACTTCCCAAAAGAGAATTATAATGCAAGCATGTCCACAGAGTCTTGTTTCTAGCATTTAGAAATAAACAAATAAGTGGGGGCATGGATACAGAGAAGCCAAACCCTTCACAACTAGGCAAGCTGCCATTGCCACCCTGGGGCCCCACCAGGGTCCTGAGGCATGGATCTGGGGGAAGTAAAACCCAGCAGCAACCCAGTGAGGAGAACACCAAAAAAACCCACCTTTTCCATGCAGGTAGCCCACCATGGCCACCACAATTGCCACAGCTGCCACAAAAGCAGTTAGTCTGTATAGGAGCAGTCACAGCCACCGTGCAGATGGCAGGCCAGACTCTCAACTGCATTGACACAAGGAGAGGCCCCAGCCAAGACCAAAAAAAAAAAAAAAGTCCTCTCTCCACAAAGCACTCCCCAGAGTAACAGAAGAAGCATCTGCTTTATCACAATAGGGGTGGACTTGATTAAACCTGTACATACCAACAGAGGAACAGTTCATCTATCAGATGGAGAGAACAAATCTATGGGGATTAGAGGAGGTAGGGTGGGAAGGGGAGAGATTGGATTGGATAAGGGGCATAAAGAATAAGTATGATTTGTAATAATGAATATACTAAGAAAAAATAAATAAGTTCTAGCAAAGTGCTGAGCTCATAATAGATGTCCGTCAAAATAGTTTTTTTTCTTTTTTTTTCCTTTTTGTCTTTTTTC
>NW_007774447.1:0-4050 GCF_000696425.1 Galeopterus variegatus | reverse complement strand
TGGACATAAAAAAGACAGAAGTAAAATTCCTTTTATTTCAGTGTCATTTAACCAGGTGTTTCCACATTGGGGAGGTTGTTAAAATGAAGATTCCCATACTTCACCCTTAATGTTTTTGTTTCAACAAGTCAGTGGGGCCTAAGAATCTGAATTTAAAGAATTACCCCAGATGTTTCAACTATAGGTGGTTTATGCTCTATATTTTGAAACACATTGACTGTCCCTGGTTTTGAGACAGTGGGGCCTAAGAATCTGAATTTAAAGAATTACCCCAGATGTTTCAACTATAGGTGGTTTAGGCTCTATATTTTGAAACACATTGACTGTCCCTGGTTTTGAGACTCAGAAGTAGTTTTGTGTCCTAAAATAGTCATATGACCTTATGCTTTCCTTTAATGCAAAAAGTTACAGTCTATTAATTAAACAATAGGATTTAATTTAAAATATATACGGAGAACAAAAGACCTATTTTTGTGCATCTAAAGCAGATATCATTTATCTTATTGTTGAAAGTTCTATGGTAATGTTGTGCTTTTTCTCCAAATAATTGGCATTGTGACATTCTTCTATCTTCAGTTTTTAATGGTTTAATATGATTTTTCTCCCTGTTTCAGCTTCCTATTTAATCTGCTACTGCCTGTTAAATCAGCTTCACTTCACGGCAAAGACTGAGTCTGCTTTTGTTAGATTAAACATTCTTTTTTTATCTGACCCAGCTTCCAGCTTCATCTACTGAGTTATATCATTGGTTCAGTAACAGAAATTGCCAGGATGTCACCCAGTGGGAAAATCAATTCACGAAAGAAGGCCTAGTGCTGTGTGTTTGACTATAGAGCCACTCTTTTCTTTTTCCAAGCATATCTGTCTCAGCACACCTGGGTATTCAACCCCAGGGCTAAGAAGAAGTTTGAATTGCCCTGCTCTTAATTAGCAACATCCCTTTCCCCTTATATTACAGGTGAACATGATTCATTCTCTTGTATATATTCATAAGAGAGAGACTCACTGCAAAAGGACACGTCATTGTAAAATAAAGAGGAGGCCAGTGGTGGAGTGTTGAAAGATAATTCCTCTCTATTGTTCTAGGAGGTTTTTAAAATCGATGACTCTCATAATATAATCCAACATCCAACCAGGAGCTAGGAATTCTCTTATTTCATGAATTCAGGTGATTCAAAGACACATCCCCTCCCCCATCCCTGACATGGAGTCTATCTTAGACTTTGGATTAGACTCAATTGTTCTTGATCTCTCTGTGCGACTTCCTACACAAGGTGCAGCATGTATAGGCTTCACTGGGTCTGTAAAATTCCTGAAGTTGTATAAAAATTTGTGTATGGGTGTATGTGCATTTTTCTCAGGAGATCTTTCTTAGATTGTGTGAGTTTCTACGGAGTGTATGATAGCAAAAAAGATTAAAAGCCACTGAAGTAATGGCCCAACATGTTAGAGTGTAAAAAATTAATCCTGTGTTGCCATAGTAGTATTTTTCCACGGGACTCAGAGTTTACTTCCATAGAAAGCTAAACTTAGAAGGGAAGGTTCTTCCTTTTCAGGAGAGCTCTTAGTTGAGAAGAAACTGCAAGATAACCCCCACCCCTCAGAGCCTAAAGGGCCATCTGTCGATGAGTTGAGTTCTGTGAACGCACACATGAACCAATGGCAGGGTGTTTAGTGGTAATTAACTCTCACACTCGATGTTGAAGTATGAATTTTTCAGTGCGTTCTGACTATTGATCTGGGTTTAAGGATGGAGAAAGAGAAGATGGATGGTAAAAAGATACAACACATAAAAATGTTCCTCACCCCTCTCCTATGCTTTAAAGTTTTCTATTACAAGGATTCTTTGTTTTAAAAATAATGCTATAGTCAAAAGGACAGGTTAATGGCTTTTTTGTGAAGGGATCACATTTCAGATGGACATTGAAGAAAAATAGGGGACCTCAATGATCCCTTATAATTTTTCTTTTTATTTAGTAGCTGAGTCTCCTAGGTTTCACCTTAAGAAAGTTATCTTGCATACCCCAAATGATTTTGATTATAATCAAATCAAATGCTTCAGTATTCTCATCTTTAAAATGGTGAATAATAATACTACCTTTTGCGATTATGTGAGCATTTAATGAAATAATCTAACCAAAATGTTTACAGCAGGGACTGGTCTATATATGTTCAAAATATATTATTTTCTATGGTTGTTATTACAATATCTGCTGAATAAAAAAATGAGAAATGCAACAATGGAATGCTTAGATTAACATTCATCTTTCATTTTTTGTTTAATCTTCATTGGGACTGAGTTTTTAATGCCCAGCTGGGCTTTGGACACTTTTCACTTTTGACTGACTATGTTGACAACATATTTTTGGCTTATCTGCTTTGTTTCTTATATATCCTTCTTTTTTTTTGATACTCTCATGTTGATTCCATATTTTTCTGGATCCCTTCTCCTAATATAAGAAACTTATCTGTCCTATGTTGACAACATATTTTTGGCTTATCTGCTTTGTTTCTTATATATCCTTCTTTTTTTTTTTGATACTCTCATGTTGATTCCATATTTTTCTGGATCCCTTCTCCTAATATAAGAAACTTATCTGTCCTGTATTCAATTCCCTCAGGATTCTATGCTTTATACAATAGCTAAGGAATTTTAAAAAATTATTATCAGAGATGCTAAACGTTTCGTGCTGCTGTGGAAGCTATAAAACGTTTTATGTTTTTCTGCTGCTATTTGCACTTAATTAGGGCCTCCTTAGAAATTGCTTATTAGAAGAAAGGACTCTACTAATAGAAATTTGGGGCACATAGAGGAAGATACTTTAAAATGCAGTATGATTTTTAGCCTGAGGACTTTGTAGAAATACTATTTCGTCCCTCACGGGCATGGTGATCACACATTACACAGGCAGTTGAGGGTCAGCCTCTGGACGCTTCTGGATTTTGAATCGCAGCTCCAACTTAAAAGCTGGGTGACCTGGAACAAGCTATTTGACCTCTCTGTGCCTACATGTTCTCATCTGTAAAAGAAAGGAAAAAAAAAAAAGAATACATACATCAGTGGGCTATTGTAAGAATTAAAGTTAATGTAATGCAAAGCACTTAGAATAATAATAAATGCCAGATATATGTGCTTATATAAGTATTTGCTATTGTTATTTCTAGAACAATCCTAATTTCCTGTATTTTCTGTTTTCGTAAAATACATTTCTAATCAGAAACTAATCCTTCATCAAATCAAGTGTCTTGATTTTGAGTTCAGATTCATCACACCTTTCTATATAAAAATTGGATTTTGCTTTCATCTTTTATATTAATATGAAGAGGACCAAAGGCTGACATAATTAAAATCACCTAAAGTTTCATTCGAACATTTTTTATTGCATTTATTGTTCAAGAAAATATGAGTGCATCATGATCACTTTTTAATACTAAGAAAAGAAAAATATCTGTGGTCATACTTCTTCATTTCATCAGAATAAGCAACAAAACTATCGCCACTCAAGGAAACTGTGTTAGTGGAGTAGCCGATGAGTTAATGTAATGCAAAGCACTTAGAATAATAATAAATGCCAGATATATGTGCTTATATAAGTATTTGCTATTGTTATTTCTAGAACAATCCTAATTTCCTGTATTTTCTGTTTTCGTAAAATACATTTCTAATCAGAAACTAATCCTTCATCAAACCAAGTGTCTTGATTTTGAGTTCAGATTCATCACACCTTTCTATATAAAAATTGGATTTTGCTTTCATCTTTTATATTAATATGAAGAGGACCAAAGGCTGACATAATTAAAATCACCTAAAGTTTCATTCGAACATTTTTTATTGCATTTATTGTTCAAGAAAATATGAGTGCATCATGATCACTTTTTAATACTAAGAAAAGAAAAATATCTGTGGTCATACTTCTTCATTTCATCAGAATAAGCAGCAAAACTATCGCCACTCAAGGAAACTGTGTTAGTGGAGTAGCCGATGGGCTGCATTTCTAAAGCAGTACAAATACAAGTCGTAACAAGAACAAATCAAATTACACTGTGTTG
>NW_007774446.1:0-4050 GCF_000696425.1 Galeopterus variegatus | reverse complement strand
ATCATTTGTTTCAATTAATCCTGAATTGTGGACTTTTGGATCGATTATCTCTCTTTTTTTTTCTATAATAAATAAGGCTGTAATCAATCTCTTGTACCTACATCGGCCTCCACTTGTCGAAATCTGCAGACTGGATTAATTCCTAGAAGTAGAACATCAAAGTTCAAGGGTATGAACACTTTAAATTTGGATACAGAGGGCCAAACTGACAGAAATGTTGGATTGATCTACACTCCTACCAACTGCATTTGGTAGAGACTGCCATTCTCTTCTCAACCCTTGGCACCACGGAATCTGCTCTGGCAATGGTCACTGCCAAATCTGATGGCTCTTTACGGCGTCATCCTGCTCAAAGCTCTGTCAGATGTACCTCTGTAGACCTCCCTCCCCCCGGCCCCGAAACTCTTCCTGGGGTTCCCTCAGGATTCTTCTCTGGCTCTCCTCTCCTCCTATTTCCCTGGCATTTGAAATCTCTCTCCTGAGTGATCTATGAATGCCATGGAGCCCTGTGTTCTCCTCTTGTCTTCTTCTTGCTCTAACTGTCCTCCCTTCCTAGTATGGGAGTCTTTCTTAACTGCTGGCCCAGCAGCCATTCCTTCCCTCTTCCCTGCTAAAAGGACTCTGATTTTGTTTATGACTGAAGAGCCCAGCCCCAGAGACTGAATCATGAGTGGTCTAAGCCGGTCATGGCTGTCCTGCTCCCCTTCCTGGAGCTACGGTAACCGTGTGACCTGGTTTTGGCCAGTGAAATATAAGGGGAAACTGGCTGAGGGCTTCTGGGATCTTCCTCTCTGATAAAAGGACAGAGGCCTGTGAGGAGAATGTCCCCGTCCCTCCCACCTCCAGCCTCTTTCCCTCCCATTTGGAACACTGTTGGTGAGGGTGAGATGCTTTGAGCTAGTGCAGCCATTTTGCGAACAGGAGGAGCCAGCACAGCCATTTTATGGAACAGGAGGGAAAGGCCAAGCAAATCACAGAGCCGTCCATCTGGGATCCTGACATCACAATGCTGAAAGGTGCGGAAGCCACTGACCTCCAAACTCCTTGCTGAACAACAGAAGAACGTACCATAAAAGCCTCGAATGGGTTTTCTATCTCTTATAGCCAAATACCCCCTAACAGTTACCTAATGGTCATCTTAAACTAAGATGAGCCTCAGAACTACATGATAATAATAATAATAATTAATAATAATAACAATGAATAAGTTATCATTAAGTTCCTGCAATGAGCTAAGAAATGTCCTAAATGATGTGTAATTTAAACATCACTACTACTCTATAAGGTAAGTGCTATTATTATCACCATTTTATTAATGAGAAAACTGAGGCACAGAGGGATTAAGTAACTTATCTATGGCCATAAATCTCCTAAGTGGCTGAGCGAGGACTCATAGCAGGACAGTCTGTTTTCCATATGCCCAAAGACGACATGCTCCTGCCTCCCAGCTGCCTGGATGATGAAAGGGACCTTGAATTGACACGTCTCAAATGCAGCTCAACATCCTTCCCCCCAGCACACTGGCTCCTCCTTCAAACTCCCCATCTTGGTCAAGACAGAAACCTGGGAATTTCCTTGGACTTGTGCTGCTTCTGTCTTCTCCCCCCGTGTCCACTGGGCCACTGCGTGCTGACAGTTCTACCTTCTGAACGTATTCTGAACTATTCTGCTCTGCCTGGCTTAGAGCAAAGGCTTGTGAGTGCTGGCTGCCATCACCAGGCTCTCCATGACTGAGCTGTTTCTGCTGGCCGTGCCTTTCACCAACCTGAACTCTCCAGCCCACTGAACTTGCCTGGTCTACTGGCTCTCCGTTTATCCGTGGGGTCTCTGTATACACTGTCCCCTCTGCACTGGATGCCCTGCACTACGCTCTCCCTAATTAATTCTTTTACAACTTAGCCCAAGTGTTATGGTTTTCTCTGATTCTTCCACCTCCATGAATTGTTCTCCCAGCATACTCTGCAGATCTCCATTGCAGCCCTGATCATACAGCGGTTTAGTCACTGTTTATCTGTTTCTCTCTCCTGTCAACCCCACATTCCCAAACCATATTACAAGCTCCTCTAGGGTAAGACACAATATCTCAAACTCAGTCTCTTCCCTTCCCCACCAATCCCTGCCCTTTCTTTGTTCTTTATCTCAATTACTAGCATCATTAAACTAGCAATTTCCATGTTATCTCTAAACCCACCAGCCAACTTCTACCTCTGAAATGTTTGAATTTGTCCTCTCCTTTCCATTCCCAGGTGACTACCTGGATGCTTTGAGATCTTAGGCTTGATGGTGTGACAAAGTAGATCTCATTTCCTTTTGGGACCTAGTAAGGGCTTTCTGCAGAGATGAGAGGAGGAGCTGGTTGTCTGAAAGGTGGTTCAGATTTGAGCAGAGGTCCTCTGGCCACTTGTACATTGAATACATCCATGTATTGTAACACATCTTACCTTTTTTACCCTCAAATTAGCAAAGACCCAACTACTCTAAATGGTACCTTGCTGCAGGATTATTTCATAGGAAAAGTGAGTTAAAGAATTATTCAGTAGCTGTTGCAAAGCCTTCTTAAAACCAAGTAGAGTATAAGTTAGTCAGCTAGGGGAGAGGTCAATAAAATATAACAAACACAGCATTCAATAACAATGAACTACTCTTCCCAAATAGTCTGATTCATGAGTTTGATCAACACATTACAAAGATGTAACATGTATAAAAACCACAAGGATCCTAAAAATACTTAGTTGACATATGCTTCCATTATCAAAATGCACATATTTTTCAAGATACTTACCTAGTCCTGGCTAATCCAACAATTAACTTTTGCAACAGCTAAATAGCAAGCAGACTTTTGGTGAAAGTCTTCCATTCAAGTGTCCAATTTTGCAACTATGTGGAAAGGAAGTATGTCCCTATGAAATATGTCTGAACTAAGGGTTAAGTGTCCCTGCCACTTCCTGGCTGGGTGACCGTAGGAAAATTGTTCAACCTGTGATTCTTCATCTGTAAAATCTGGATAAGAAACCAATTCTGTTTCCATCACAGGGCTGTCACTGAGCTCAAATGAGAGTATAAATATGATCATGATTTCAGCAGTACTAAGTTCTCTAGAAAATAAGTTGCTTTTTCAAAATGGTCAGTCCATATTTGAGGCAGGCAAAAGAGAAGAGAAGCTTTATTCACAGTTTACTAAACAAAAATAATGGTAATTAAGCTAATTTTAAAATCGTTTTGTTAATGCTTGGTCCAAAAACCATAATCTTAATTAAAACAAACAAACAAACACACCCTTGATTATTTCATTATTTGGCTCTCTCTATTAACTAAAGAGTTGAGGATTTCTAAAAAAATGAATTTAACTGTTTGTATTTGTAACCTCACTGGCTTTCAACTCAATCAAAATGTTTAAAAACAAGGACAGTATTTTGGGGGCTCTTCACTAGTTATACCTGGTGATTTGTTCAGTCTTAATCTGAAAAATGGTTGGTAATATTTTCCTTAATATTAATACTTCTGGACAGTAAATATCTCATCAGAACATATGAAAACGCAGCATCTGCCAATGAAAATGGGCCTGACAGCAGCCCTTGAATGTACAAGTCTCCTGCAATTCCTCAGCAATTCCTGGGCACCTGAAAAGAGGAACTAAAGTCTGCTTTGCAAAGTTGCAATGTCCTGTGTCCATCTTCGAAGCAAAGGTCTGCTAATCCCCTGCCAGCTGCTGTGCAATGCACATAGATACTACTGGCCAAATGCAGCACCTGGAGGTGATAGAGTGTTGCCTGAATTGAAATGAAAAAATGGCACATTATCATCTGTAGATGTAAAAGCAATCACATGAGTCAACACCAAGCTTCCTGACTTTCCCAATTTAAGTCCCCAAAGCACTACTAGAATAATCATTTAAAAAATCTATTTTAAAAGTATTAATTTTAGATTAAAGCAGATATGAGATATCTTAAATTCTTTTTGAACAAGGTTGGGTATATGTTTATTTTTAAATGTGAATATAAAAATATGACAGAAAGAAAAAACCCTACAATGAAAACTTGCTTTAAAACA
>NW_007774445.1:2926-4050 GCF_000696425.1 Galeopterus variegatus | reverse complement strand
AAGGATAGGGAAAGCACTTTCCAACCAAAACTACTTTTATATTTCATTCATTCATCATTCATTTATTCCATGAATATGCACTGATTATTATGTACAAGACAGTATGAGCAGTGCTGGTATAGAGCAAGGAATACTGAAGACGTGCTTCTACCTTCAAGGAATGTATAGTCTAGTATGAGACAGACAACAAAAATAAGATAAAAAATGTGCAATTGCAAGTTGTAATGAGGGCACTGCCTGAAACAACTCGGGTCCTGTGATAGAAAATAACAGGCAGCCCCTAGGTGGACAAGTGTCGAGTCAGGCTGCAGAGCACTACAGACAGGGATCAGCCTGCAGAAAGGTGCTGAAGTGCACAGAGGCTTGTTATATTTGGGAAGAATTCCACCATGGCTGGAGCATATGAGGAAGATGTACAAGTTTAGCTTGGACAGAGAACCAGGACTCCAAGAAGACGAACACAGTTGAAAGTATTTTTCCTAAGTGTAAAGGGAAGCAGGCAAAGAGATTAGGCTGGGACATGAGCTGAGATTCACGTAAGACCTCCCTGGCTGCTCTGTGGAGAAAGGCTTTAAGGGGAATAAGGCAGTGTCTTATCCTTACTGGAGAGAGACGAGTAAGAAGGCTTTGTAGGAATCGAAGTAGGAGATGGTAGTAATTTGGACTGGATCAGAGGTTCTCAACTGGGGGAGATTTGTGGCCCCCATGGGACATTTGGCAATGTCTGGAGACATTTTTGTGGAGGAAGAATCTTACTGGCACTCTCTCCAGTGGAGAGAGAACAGGGGTGCTGCTAACATCCCACAATGCCCAGGACAAAGAATTGTNATAATAATTAGCACTTCCTGAGCATTTCTGACTGCCTGGCATTGTTGTGTGAGCACTTTGCAGGCATATCTCATTTAATTAGCACAACTCTTTGAACCCGATAGCCACAATGAAGGAAGAAGAATGACTTGTTGAGCTACTAACTTTAAATGGCATCATGGGAAAGGAACATTCAAACCTCCCAAATACTGTTAAAAAAATTACTTATTTATTTCATTTGGCACCCTCTAGTGCAAAGGATAGGGAAAGCACTTTCCAACCAAAACTACTTTTATATTTCATTCATTCATCATTCA
>NW_007774445.1:0-1225 GCF_000696425.1 Galeopterus variegatus | reverse complement strand
CTGTGAGATAGTCAAGTGGAAATGTCAAATAAGTTGACTTTCTGAGTCTAGAGCTCATTCATAATTGTAATAGCAATTAAATTTATTGAACAGTTAAAATGTGCAGGCATCTTTCTAAGAATCTTTTGTACATTATTTTATTAATCCCACGCATAGTAAAGGCCCACATTCATTCTTTGAATTCTCTTGATGCATCCTTAAGTTTCCAAATTATGAGCCAAGGATATCATTGTAGTCTTCAAAACTTTTCCTTCAACATAGGAATATATTGCTGTAAGCTAACAGTAAATATTATACCTTCTCTGATAAAACAGAACATGTTTTAAGGTAAAACATCCTAACCACCATGCCATCAAAAATATTCAAAATTATATTTACCACTGTTTAAATACTTTTCATTATTTTTATTTTAGAAAACATCCTGAAATTATTTATCTTCCTTATTGTCTCTGGTTGGGATAAAATAGCAAAGTTTTGTCCTGAAGAGGACACTATGTAAAAACTATAAGCATGATTTCTAGAAACAATTAAGTATTCCAAAGGAGACTTCTGCCATTTAATATTCTTTCAAAGCCATCTGGCCCTCCATTTTCTTGGCCAAATGATACAATGTCTTCAAAACACATTTCTAGTATTAGCAGATGCTGCTAACCACAGTCAGGAAGCCTAAACGAATGGAACCACCCCGTTCTCAGTTATATGATATGTAAGTCAGCCTGTGATACTCATGATGGATGTCTGGGAACAGTTTTGCTTATTTAGTCTGAGAGAAAGAATCTTAAATAGCAGGGCTATGAAAGCTCATATTGTTACTTTGAGTCCTCCTGCAGCTGTAAGGTCCAGCTAGGCCTTAGTAAAATGGGACTCCAGTTAGGAATTTGTTAGCAAGGCCAACTCCTGGTAGGGTATATTTGTAATTTGGCCTAGGCCTAAAGTTTCAGGTCAACTTGCATGAAAGTGGAAAATAAAGCACTTTGTTCATTGGAGAAGGAACTACTCAGCTCAGAATCCAGGAATACAACTGACTCGTGATCCTCACAGAGTAGTCTATCAGAGATTTTTCTCCAGTTGCTTATAGCTCCACTCCACAGAGAACATGACAGAATTATGTCAGATGAGAAACAGTATTCATCCCTCTGCAGGGAGAGCAAAGGTTCGAACTGCATATGGCAATATATCTTATGTTTTGTTGGGTTCTAGGCCTCCCGGTACCTTTGCAAAAAAA
>NW_007774444.1:3428-4051 GCF_000696425.1 Galeopterus variegatus | reverse complement strand
TACATGAAATTAAGCCATTTTCCTGGGAGAATTAAAATACAGCAAGTCTTCTTTGAGGCCAGAGTACAGTACCACCTGAGAAGAAAAGCTGTGGCATTGTTAGGGAGGAACAGTGGTGCCATGATGGTTCAAGACTTTCAGTGGCCTGCAGGTGGTGAGCTAGGACCATGGAGACTAGTAAGGTTATCTGTGCGTCTGACTAAGCCACTGCACGGGCTCCTTCCTAGGTGCTGACGTTTATGCTCCATATCCCTCAAAAAGAGGAAGGATGAATTACTGTGGGTTATTTTTGTTTCACATAATTACTGAAAGGACAAGAATTCATGGAATTTTGATCTAGAAAAGACCTTTAAGCAATGCTCGAATCTACCTTCAAATTCTTGTGTATAATATCCCTGTCTGGAAATTGACAGCTCAGTGTCAGGATTAATCACAACCAATGTCCACGGCTCCTAAGAGAAAGAGACGGCTGCCTTTCACAAAATTGCCGCAAGATTAAAAAATGTTCTCTCCCAACATGGCCTCAAGAAACCTAATCGCATTTATGCAAATTCTTTCTTTCCTGTTTTCTCCTAGGCAGCAGAATTGCGTCTCACATTTAACACCCATCAAGACAGTATGAA
>NW_007774444.1:0-2880 GCF_000696425.1 Galeopterus variegatus | reverse complement strand
TCAACATTTCTTCAACACTGAAGTTCCATCTCCATTTTTCTTGCTAGAGAATCTCAGGCCCCAGCAGCCTGTGACTGCGTTTGAGAGGCTAAGGTGCAGTGTCTAGGACCTAGGAGCTTTTCAAAAGCCAGTAAAATTGTTTGAGAGTTGAGAAAAATCGACTGACTTCAAAAATTTGTTTTAATTCCAAAACTGAAATTAGTAAATTTGATTAAATGTCCACAAAATATCAACTACTGTAGTGGCAAGCAATTCAACTCTTAAGTTGTATCTAAGTTATATTTAATGTGGGATGTGGACTCATTTTAATACTTTCTATGATGAGGGACAAGTCTTAAAATAAGAGGTAAGGGCATATTTCTCATAGAGTTGACCTCTCAATGACTCTTCATGACCATTGGCATGGTTCATCTAAGTCTTGACATCACTCTCTTGAAGATATTAATAACAATACTTTATACATGCAAACCGCTTGGTAAAAGTTTACACAAACTCCCATTCAACTCATTTAATCTTTACAACATTAAATTAAAAAATAATTAATTGAAATTTTTGGATAAGGTGGTTTTTTGGTTTTCTTTTTACCAAAGTTCAAAATATTATAAGTTCAGAAGAAAAAAAAAATCAGAATCAAAACAGTTAACAAGCACGGTTCAAATGAAAATAAGTTACTAATTTGAAATGGTATATGTAGACCTTTGATGAGAGACAATACATAGCATATGGCTCCAGTCAGACATTCTGAACAGGAAGGAGTTATATGACCTGGAACAAGTTACTTAACCTTTCTGTGCCTCAGTATCCTCAACTGTGAAATGGGGATAAAAAGAGTACGTAGCTCATAAGGTTGTTAGGGTACTTAAGTGAGTTCACATGTGTGAAGAACTGTGCTTGGTACAAAGAGTTCAATGAATGCTGGCTTATTAGCTATTATTCAACCAATCCATATCAAAATCTTTCATTCCCAGAGACAGAACAATTTAAGATTTTGAATAAATTAACTCTCACCAAAACAACCAAAAACAAACCAAGAAACAGATATTAATCTTTTATTTTGAAACTTATTTGGAAATAATTTCAAACTTACAAAAAGTTACAAAAATAAAAATAGTTTAAGGAACATTCATGTATCTTTTACCCAAATTTGCTTATTGTTAACATTTTATTTCTTTTCTTTATCATTTGCACTGCAGATTGCTGCAAATCTGTGTCCCTACTTATTATTCATAATTTATGATGTATTCATTTTCTGTTGTTAAGTGACAAATTACCACAAATTTAGCAGCTTAAAACAACACCAATTTATAAACTCACAGCTCTATTAAGTTAAAAGCATGAGCAAAGTATGGCCACATTCTCTGCTCAGGGTCTTTATAAGGCTAACATTAAGGACTGGCCAGGTTGAGTTCCTTTCTAGAAGCTCTGGGTAGAATCCACTTTCAAGCTTATTCATTACCAATGGCCAGATTCAGTCCCTTGCAGCTATAGGACTGAGGTCCCCATTTCCTTGCTGGCTGTCAAATGTTGGCCACTCTCAGCTCCTAAAGATCACCTACATTCCTTGCAGCATGGCCCCATCCATCTTCAAAGTTAGCAATGAAGAATCTACTTCATGGCAAATCCTTCTCAGACTTTGATCCTCCCTCCTAAAGAAGAGCCAGTTCCTTTTAAGGGCTCACCTGATTAAATCAGGCTTATCCAGGATAATCTTTCTTAAAGTCAACTGATTTGGGACCTTAATTACATTTGCAAAGTCCCTACACAGCAGCACCCAGGTTAGTATTTGAATGACTGGAAGAAGGTGTGTATACACCAGGGACAGAGATTTTGGTGACCATCTCAGTATTCTGCTTACCAGTATGTTTTTATTTTTTCCTGAACCTGGATATTCACTTTATTGTTATTCTTTTATTTTCTATATTTATCATTACATTACACAATGTAATCATTTTTTGTGGCCCTTTACCAATTTCTCACTAGTCCCCCCCACCACCAAAATGATAGGATACTTTATAAGTCTTTGTATTAGTCTAATAGGGCTGCCATAACAAAATACCACAGACAGGGTGGCTTAAACAACAGAAATTCATTTTCTCACTGTTCTGGAGGCTGGAATTCCAAGATCAAGGTGTCAGCAGGTGTGGTTTCTCCAGAGGCCTCTGCTTCACTTGCAGATGACAGCCTTCTTGCTGTGTCCTCACATGGCCTTTTTCTCTGTGTGTGGACATCTCTGTTCTCTCTGTGTCCACATTTCCTCTTCTTCTAAGGACACCAGTCACATTGGATCAGGGCTTCAATATTTGAATTCTGGGGGACACAATTCAATCTCTAAGAGTCTGATAAAATTAAGAGCTAATATTTATCGAGTCATTAGGTAGGTACTGTGCTAAAAAACTTTTGTAGGCTATCTCGTTTACATAAACCATTAGATTAAATTATATGCCATTATAAACCATTATATAAAATTCCAGCTTTATAGAAATGTTTCTTTTTCTTTTCTTTTTTTTTTTTTGGAGGCTGGCTAGTGCAGTGATCCAAAACCCTTGACCTTGGTGTTATAATACCGTGCTCTAACCAACTGAACTAACTGGCCAGCCAATTTCCTTTATTCTTGATTAGAAATTCTGTATGGTTTCTATTGTGATCTGATTCTTAGAGCGATTTGTCTGCACTAGAATGCACTTCCCATGCTCTGTTCTGAGGACAGTTTTCTTAGCCCATCAAGTTTTACTGAATAGATGAGCTTGATACAAAGACACAAAGACGAGTAATCGAAATTCCTACTCTGAGAGTATATATAATCAAGTAGAAAAGGCATGTTTTTTTTTTTTTTTTTTTTAAAAAAATGACCGGTAAGGGGATCTCAACCCTTGGCTTGGG
>NW_007774443.1:0-4051 GCF_000696425.1 Galeopterus variegatus | reverse complement strand
CAAGGCTCAGTGCTCACCGTGAGGGCAGACGAGGCCTCTGCTGCAGAGAGGGCAGTTGAGGTCTCAGCATGGGTCAGGTTTGTTCCCCCAACCATGTGGAAACTCATGGGCTCCACCACCTGGAGGATCCATGGTCCCTTAGCCTGGCCAGATCACCTCTGTGTGTCTCATTTCCAGCAAGTTCTGGAGCAGGGGCCCTGGCAGTTTGCTTTGCTTTTCTAGGCCAGCTCTTCGGTGCACAATGGGTTGCCCCATTTGGGCCTATGCTGGTGCTCTGCTACTGGCTGGGACTTGAGGACAGGTGGTTGGTGAGTGCTGGCAGGGAACCAAGTTCAAGTCAGGGGGCTGTGGGCAGGCAGCTCCGGGCAATGGAACAGAGGTCTGGCTTGAGCCAGTACAAAGGGGTTGGAGAAAGAGGAAGTATGGTCACGGTGGCTGTCCAGACCTGCCCAAGATGCCAGCAGGAGAGGCTGAACTGTGTTCCGAGCCATCAGCACGGGGTGGGCTGAGCAGGAGAGGCTCCAGATGGGGGAGGAAGACAGAGGCTACATGCTGGAGACATTTAATTGTGCCCCACAGAGTTCTCTTGGTTTTGTCCTTGTCACAGAGGAGGAAACTGAGGCTCTTCCTCGATATAGGTCTTGTCCCCTGGCCTGATCCCCAAAGAACCCTCATTCCCAGGCAGCTCAAAACCAGTCTCCTGGGGGGGCTTCTTGATACACCCCTACTTTCTAGAAGGAGCTCTTCTGAGTGACCCTAGAACTTGGGCTTTCCTGGACCATGATCTCTGGGGGTGGGGTGAGGTGGGACCTGGCCCTGACCCTACTCGGTAACCCTATGACTGAAGGAGTCACTTAGCCTCCAGGGGTAAAGACCATGGATTTCAACCTGCAAGTCAATGATACTCACAGGAAGATTCATTGGAGCCTTGTGAGATGCTCAGACTCTAAGAAAATATGAGTAATCTTTATAGGAAAATTAAAAGCACAGAGACATGCATGCACACATGTACACAGATGCACACATGCACACATGCAAGCAGAAAGGTGCACACATGCATGCACACAGACATGAGTAATCTTTATAGGAAAATTAAAAGCACAGAGACATGCATGCACACATGTACACAGATTCACACATGCACACATGCAAGCAGAAAGGTGCACACATGCATGCACACAGAACACATGTACACGTGCATGCACAGATGTGCACACATGCATGCACACACAGACACAAGTACACACATGCACAGATGCATACATATGCACACATGTGTAGACAATGCATGCATATAGGTGCACATCTGTGCACACACATGTGCACACATGCATGCACACAGGCACACATGTACACGTGCATGCACAGATGTGCACACATGCATGCACACAGGCACACATGTACACGTGCATGCACAGATGTGCACACATGCATGCACACAGGCACACATGTACACGTGCATGCACAGATGTGCACACATGCATGCACACACAGACACAAGTACACACATGCACAGATGCATACATATGCACACATGTGTACACAATGCATGCATATAGGTGCACATATGTGCACACACATGTGCACACATGCATGTGCACACATGCATATGCATGCACGTATGTACACAGATGCACACACACGCACACACTCCTATCTAATCATAATCTCCATCTGACAAGCCCTGGCATCAGATGATTTAAAAACAGCCCTGTTTGAAGCCATCACTGGACTGGGGATTTCTTTGATTTTGCTTCTAATTATGAAACCTCTCAGTGGGAGCCTCCAGCTGTCCTGCTCGCCCTTCCCAGCTCTCTGAAAAGCTGTGGCTGTCACTAGACTCCCACTGTGACTCTACCATTCTCAGGGGCCCTGGGAACAGAGGCGGGGCACCTCACGTCCATGCTGCAGGTCCTACAGCTCCTGACAGGAGAAGTGACGTTGCCCACTTTCCCTCCCATCACAAATCCCAGGCGACTGTCCTGGAATTTCTTGCAGGGACATGGGCCTGCCCTTGAGGATTCCTGTAGGGCATGACAAAGTCCCTGTGTTCAGGGAGCACATAGCCTAGAGGGGGAAGGCCTGGACATTCAGAAGACCCACCAGTAATGTGCCAGGATTTTCCAATTTGAAAGCATTTGACACCCATTATCATCCCCAGGCACAGACAGACTCAGAAAGTGCCAATACTGAGCGAACCCCGAGCATTGGGTTCTGGGGACTTCCTTCCCCCACCTCCTGTCAGGCTGCAAATCAAAGACCCCATGAGGTCCCAAAATTCAGGCTCCAGAACCTCCTTCGTTGGGGTGGAGGAGGAAGAGGACTGTCACAGCAGTGGGCTGGATGTGAAGTGGTTCATATAGTGTCTTTTAAGGTTTTTCTACAGTTAACATTGTTTAAACCTTTTATTTTGAAATCATTATAGATTTCCAGGAAGCTGCAAAGACAGTACAATGAGGTCCCATGTACCCTTCACCCGGCTTCCCCCAATGGCTGCATATTTCACAATTATATGTGCAGTATCACAAAGATACAAAGTACACTGCCAAGGCTGGGAATTTGACACTGGGGCAAGGTGTGTGTGTCCTTGACATTCAACTGCGTGTGTAAATTCCTGTGACCACCACTGCCATCCAGATGCAGAACCGCTGCCTCCTCACAGAGACTCGCTTGTGCCACCCCTTTATGGCTGCCCCTCCCCCACCACTCTCACCCCTGGGACCACGAATCCGTTTTCCATCTCTATGGTTTTGTCCTTTCAAGAGTGTTAGATTCGTAAGTGCACAAGGTACGCGACCTTTTGAGGCTGGCTTATCTGTATTCAGTGTAGTGCCATTGGGACCCATCCAGGTTCTCAATGCATCTGTAGTCTGTCCCTTTTATTCTGAGTGGGGTTCCAGGGTGCAGAGGGCCCACAGTGTATTTGTCCACTTGCTCACGGAAGGTCACTCTGGTTGTCCCTAGCTTTTGGTCATTGCAAACAAAGCTGCTACAACCATGTGTAAGTATGCATGTGAACATAAGCTTTTACTTTTCTGGGATAAATACCCAAAGGGGCGATGGTTGTTTCATATGGGAAATATTTTACTCACTTTTTAAAAAACTGCCAAATACATTCTGAAGCATTCGTACCATTTTACACTCCTACTAGAAATGTGAGAGGTTTGGTTTCTCTGCATCTTCACCGGCATTTGCTATAGTATGTGTGTGTGAGTGTGTGTTGTATGTATTGTGTATGCAGTTTTAGCTGTTCGATTAGTGTGCGGTGCTTTCTCATTGTGGGCTTAACGTGCATTTCCCTCACGGCCAGTGAAGTTGAACTTCCCTTCGTGTGCTTTCGTGCCATCTGCCTATCCTCTCCAGTGAGCATCTCTTCAGTCTTGCCCATTTTCAAATTGATTTCTTGTGTATGGGGAGGGGTGTGTTTTTTAACTGTTGGATTTTGAGAGCTTTTTTGTTTGTTTTTTAAGATTGCCAGAATTTTATATTTAATTATTATTTTTTAAAATTTGTTTTTTGAATTGAAACATAATTGATTATACGTATTTCCAGGGTACAGAGCTGACTATCAGTATTTGTGTACAGTATGTGATGATCAAATCAATATTATTAGCACGTTCATCATTACAAACAGTAATTATTCTTTGTGTCCCTTTCCCAATTACTCCCTAACCCCCCTTCCCGTCCCCTTTTCCCACCTCTAGTAACTACAGGTCTGTTCTCTCCTTCTGAGAGTTCAGCGTCTTATTATGGTCTTTCTCTCTTTCCTTCCTTCCTTCCTTCCTTCCTCCCTCCCTCCCTCCCTCCCTCCCTCCTTCCTCCTTCCTTCCTTCCTTCCTTCCTCCCTCCCTCCTTCTTCCTTCCTTCCTTCCTTCCTTCCTTCCTTCTCTTTCCTTCCATCCTTCCTTCCTTCCTTCCTTCCTTCTTTCTTTCTTTTTTTCTTTGTTCCCACTTAAGAGTGAGGACATGCAGTATTTCCCTTTCTGTGTTTGGCTTATTTCATTTAACACAATTTTCTCCAAGCTCATCCACCTTGTTGCAAATGGCAGGA
>NW_007774442.1:0-4052 GCF_000696425.1 Galeopterus variegatus | reverse complement strand
TATCCACAGATTTCCCAGCTATTTGGCAACAGTAATACAGGAGAACAATAAAAATAGATTTTGAAAGTTGTTTACATTTTTATAATTATCATTCTGCTTCAGTTTAAGTAAAAAAAATAAGTAAATAAGAAATCTTTTGTGAATGCCCTCTCTTGCACCCCAGGATAAATCAGGAGAAACATGTGTTTGCTGTCACATCAACAAAGTATTATATTAAACAGTGAGTTTTAGCTCAGCATTAGTACTTTCCCCTTCTTTCTGAAGAACTGTGCAAATACTTTAAGAGATCTTTACTGTTTATACATAGTTACTCCATTCATTCTGTGGTGCTTTGGAAACTGAAAAAGAAGAAAAATGATCTTCAAAGCAGAGGAATGTCTGAATCTGACACATGAGTGTGCAGAACAGCCATTCTAATACTGGCTAATGATTCAGAGGACCATTTAGGACATTTTCTGTGTAATTCAGGATAAAAGCAGTTTTTTAGAAAAATGTACTTTTGAGCCTGAATTGTTGAACAGGGTTCAATAGGTGGTTATTAGACTTTCCTGGATCTAAGGAACAGAAAACTACTGTCAGAAGGCAAATCTGGCCCACCATCTGTTCTTGTAAATAAAGTTTTATTGGCACACAGCTATGCTCATTTGTTTGGGTATCATCTGTGGCTGCGTTTATGCCACCACAGCAGAGTTGGATAGTAGCAGCAGAGACCACTTGGCCCACAAAGCCTAACATATTTACTTTCTGGCCCTTTACAGAAATTGTGTGCTTGCCTCCTTCTCTAAGACATCCTTTTTGGAAAGTCCACATCATATCAAACATATTAAGATGTATCCACACACTGGCTCAAAAAAACCCCAACACATTGATGTATAAATTTTGAAAGATTTTAAACAAGTTTGCTTTTGGCTACGGGCAACTTGTTAAAATTTACTGCTGGTTATGAAATCTTGGCAGTTGTACATATTTGTGAAGTCTTGCATTATGAGATTCTGTCCAACAGATTGTTTTCAAAAGTAATAAAATACTCATCCAATATTCATGAGTGCCAAATTTAACAATTGAGGAGAGCAAAATGTTATACTTTGTAGATATTTAATTAGACATTTATTAATTTTGATTTTACTGTTTTCTTTGTGTCTTTGAAGCTAATAATTTTTTTTTTTCAGATCTTGACCATTTTCACAGGTCTCAATCCTTGGGGTTATAACATCCAGTGGAGAGTATGGCCCCATTGGCATCTTCACGAAGTACCCCTGACATATGATATTTCAGCCTTCCCCTTTAGATGCCAATCAATATTCTCTATTATCACCTTCCCCAACTGATGTGTGCCAGGAAACTTCCTGGCTGTGGGCTGGATCTCCCCACAAGTTCATTCTCACATCTATCTACATGCTTAAAAAGGTTTCTATTAGAAACACCGGCACCAGGAGGTTCTGCTGAAAGTTGTTAGCCTCCAGTGGAATTCACATATACTTGTGAATTCAATGAGTTCTTGCTAATGGCAATGAAGAAGGCAGTAAAACATAAATAGTAAATATTTTCAGGGGAAATGTGATTTTATTAAGAACATTAGCCTGCAAATTACTTAGCAATCCAAAGATAGTTGCAGTCTCAGAAGTTAAATATTTATTCTGCATTTCATCAATTTTGGTTTTCCATGTGCAATAACAATCCTGTTGGTGTTATGGAGCTTTTCATCTGAGCTGTTTTTTTGCTTACTTTCATGATTTACTAAACACAGAAGGTATCTCAGTTGTTAAAACTTCCATTTTCCCAAACTAGACACTAAGCAGGGAGATCTCATTTTATGTCCCTGTGAAGTAGACATCGGAACGGTTGCCTCAAAGATGATCTCTGGCAATTGTCAAGGGAATCAAGACAGTGCCAGGGACAGGATGTTTCTGAGATTGTTTCCCCCTCATTGGAGAATTTTTCTGTGTGGCAGAGACTGCAACCCTTTTTGAGTCATTGCCTCCTTTAAAATGTGTGTCAAAGGCCAAACAAATCTGCCATAAAGAAGGAGGAGGATAAAAATTCTGGAGCTGTAAAAACAGTCCTTTAACTCTTCCCAGCACTAGGACACTAGTACTGAAATATAAGGCAAGCATGAGGCTGCAGAGCCTTCTGATTGCCCTAATACACATTACCTCTTCCTCCTCAGTAAAAGTACCCTGACTTCTCATTGTGCACTTGCCACCCAGAATGGTAGTGACATTTCTACCCTCCACTGCAGCTAGGTATGGCCACATGACTAAATTCTGACCAGTGGAAGGAAGCTTCCAGTAGGTTTCCTTGGAGGGTGAGGATGTGCCTATGTCTTCCCTCTCTTCCCCTTCAACTGGCTGGAATGAGAATTGACGGCTGGAGCTGGGCAGCCATCCTGCAATGTTGCCATTACAGCTGATGCATGGTGTGACAACAGGATAGGAGGGGCATAGGTCCCCGACACCATGCAGCCCCCTACTATAGGGAGCATTAAATGTATCTTGTGTAAGCCATTGCTATGTTGTATTTCTATCACTTATGGCCAAATCTAATTTTAAATGATATAAAATATAGAACCAAGAGAAATGAGCTACGAGTAGCAGAATTTAAGCATGTGGCCTTGGCTTTAATGGGTGTGTTTAGGTGGCAAGGACTCAAATATTGTGGGCTGGTAACCCTTGTCATACAAAAAGCATTTGATAAATACTGTCCCCTGTTGTGTTGTGAAAAGCAGCCCATGTTCTGAACAAGGATTGTGGTAGGAAATGGCAGGAGAAATTCATTCTGCCGAAATGCATTAGCTGCTGCTTGCTGCTTTTAGGAATGTTCTGCTGAGGGATGGCCTTTGGCTACCACTGGCCGGTCCAAGAGCAGGAACGGAGGGAGCATAGCTGTGTTAATGGAGATGCTCTCCGCCTGCGGTCTGCAGCCAGAGTTGACTGAGAGCTTGGTAATTTGGAGCCTTGCAGGGTTGAAAGAAGCAAAGGCTGTCTCTCAGACTACATCAGTCACAGAAATAGCTTCTGCAAAGCAGTATACTTAGCAGAAAATAAAACTAGAGCCCTGTCCCAACAGGAACTTTGTGTCAAAGGTCATTTTAAGGTCGTTTCCTTCCCAGCTGTGCACATCGCTTTGGACGGCTCAAGGTGGGCCCCATCAAGCTGAAGAAGAGGCGGCATTGGCAGAGTGTGGGGGCCAAGAAGGAAGAGGCCAGAATCTTCAGCGTTATAAACTGTGTCTTAACAGGTACAGCTCCCTGGAGACAAATATGGCAGAAGTGTTTATGTTTTTGAAAAAAAACAAACTGTTTTGCTGAAGAAACTACCAGCCTGGTCTGCAAAAGCCTGTGATTATTCAACCCCTAAACAATCCCTGGAACCACTGAACTGAAAAACAAGAAGGAAAGTGTGAGGAGTGCACAGCTGTGGTGAGGGCTGGCCTCTGAGCCCCACATCAGGAATGGCAGTGAAGACACCGGCGGGAGGAACCTCCAGGAGCGCCAGGTCAGGTTGTGGTGGGCGATGCTGGGAGGGCCCCGGCTGTTCCTGCCAGCTGAGACTTGCTGGTGTGTATGGGCCAATGGTGACTGTGTGTAAAGCTACACAACTATGCCAGTTCTCAAGCAAGGCAAATCATACCTAAAGCCAAAATGTTTCACTATTTTAGTTATTATCTTAGTTATACTACATTTCCATTTATATTGTTAGAGCTAGGGCTCAGACCCTTCAAACCCATTGTACAGACTGGATCACCACACCCCTCACATGGCAGGCTGGGTCCCCAGCCCCCTCACATGTAGGTCCATGCCAGGTAATTCGGAAAGATTCTGGGAGCTGTTGGCAGATGACACAGGCCCAATCTTCAGCTTCCTCAGCGGTAGCAGCTTAGAGGTCTGGTAGCTTACAGGCCCAGCAGTGGCAGTGGTGGTGACCTTGCAGAGGGTCCTGGGGGACACTAACAGCCACATCCAGCAGCAGTCCCAGGGATGGGAGGCACTGTGGATCAGAGCAACTCATCCTTTATACTTAAGTCCATAACCCAGGACACCTGGGTGCACATGG
>NW_007774441.1:2447-4052 GCF_000696425.1 Galeopterus variegatus | reverse complement strand
TCATGTCTAGTTAGGCCTGGAAGATCAAAGAGTGGCCTCACTGAGATGTTTTAAGCCCCCCAAAAGTAATATCTTTATAGAACACATTGGAAACTGGTAATAACTATATAATGTAAAAAAACTTCTAAATTGGGGTCAGTTCAATTTGTCATTAATGTGTGACACATTAAGTCATTTATTTATTTTCATCTGTTTTCTCAAAAGTAAAATGAAGAGATAATGTTAAAGGCAGTACACAGGGGAGGACGTAGAATAAACGTTACAACTGGACACATCTAAGATTAAATGCTAAATCTGCCCCCCACTGTGTGACTTTAGATAACTTTGAAAAAAAAATCTGTATATCTCCTCTGAATCTGTATAAATAGCACAATAATATCTTATGGCCATCGTGAGGATTAATGCTTTGATAGGTCTATAAAACCTAGCATAATGCCCGCTCCTACCCATTCTTGTAAAAAAAAAATGTATTGAAGACACAAATATTCTGACCTTAATGAGCCTTCATTCCACAGTATTTCTCTAGGTCAACTTGAAGCAGTTCTGGGTATTCTACTGATGTGAATGATTTTTGAAGCTGCTTACTCCATCACCCACTGGAGCAGCTGAAAACTGAGAATTTTCTAGTGGGCATAAAGTAAAACAGTATGGAAATGATATTTAATGTAGTAGAAAGCAATAGATAATCACCAATATTTAAAGCAATCATATTCTTTCAATACAGAATTTAGTTTCTCATAGAAATTACGTCTGCAACATGACAGAGCATATGAAATCACCATTTAAGCTTTTAAGGTTTAGCATCATTAATCAGAATATCTTAAGAGAATACTATAGAGTCAACTAAGTCAGTATCAGCTCAAAATCAAATAGAGCCAGTTCCCACACCTTTTCCACCTTCCTCTAGTGCACATACCCATCAGGAGATGAGGAGAAGAGAGCATTCCAGGGAAAAGGCACTTACACACGGAAGGGAAATAAGGCCAACTTGGATGAAAACCAGAGCTTGCACCTACTCTACCCCTGTTTCCTTTGCCTTTAGATGCTGTGGAACATCTGTGGCTCTGAGGACAGAAGAGCCAAATGAACCTCTTTCTCAGATTCGGTCTCAGTCCTGAAAATCCAGACCTAGCAGTGCCTCTGGCCCCTGAGTGAAGGAGCAGCAATCATCCCCTCAAAGAAAATAGATGTCTTTAGTTTCCTTTGAGACCCTCTTCCCTAGTGGATACTGACTTGAAAACAGAGAACAGAGGGAGCAATTAGACTGGAGACGTTCCTCTCCTCCCTCCTTCCTTCCTTCTCCCCACTGTCTATATCGCATTACTTCTTAGATTAAAAGGCAATTATATAGCAGTATTTAGTTATATTCTATTTTTAAAGCTCCTTGATTAACAATAACTCTTGAGCATGTTTTTTCCTTTAGTAGAGAGACATCCATTGGGTTCAGATATTTGAGATTGTCCAGTGATCCTGTGGTTGAGGTATTTGTGTTTAAAGAAAGAGCTGGAGATTAGGAAAAAGAGGCAACAAACCCATCTGATGTGAGAACAAAACAAACCATGCCTGAAACTTTTTTTCTACAATTAGCTTCATAATCTCCTATTA
>NW_007774441.1:0-855 GCF_000696425.1 Galeopterus variegatus | reverse complement strand
TGCAGGGAGAACTGGGGTTATATACCTTTCTTGAGCAAGCAAGCAAGCTTTTCTATTGGCTGTCAGTCTGTATCCAGGCAGAATCACCTAAATTGGGGTATTTACCAGGTGGTTAGAGGTGGGTAAGAGGGCTTCACGAGGTGGGCAAACTGGGTCATGGAGTTGGGGGATGTGTTTAGGGGACTTTCCACATTGTGAGCTAAAAAGCAAACCAGTCTCTCTCCTTCACAGGAAAGAGCTGACAAGTTGACAATTTGGCAAATCACGAAGTCACAGAGCTCAGAAATGCATTTAGCTGTCAATGCTGTTAACCCTTAATATAACTTTAGATATTTCTTAAAAGCAAGCATATTTTTGCTGTAAAACTAAAACAAGGATTAAAACAAGGGGAGGACAAGGAATTTAGCCACTTCACTAGCAGATAATGTCAAGTGCTCAAACATCTGGATCATGGGTATTCAAGAGGGGAGTAGAAAGAAAAAGGAATTGAAAAACTATTAATGAAAATAATAACAGAAAACTTCCCAGGTCTAGGGAGAGACACAGACCTTCAGACCCAGGAAGCCCAAAGATCTCCAAGCAGATTCAATACAAAAAGGTCCTCTCCAAGACACATTATACTCAAGCTGGCAAAGCTCAAAGACAAAGAGAATTCTTAAAGCAGCAAGAGAAAAGCATCAAGTCACCTATAAGGAAGGCCCAATAAGACTAACAGCTGACTACTCTCCTGAAACCCTAAAGGCCAGTAGAAAGTGGGATGATATATTCAAAATACTAAAACACAAAAAAATGCTAGCCAGGAATTCTATACTCAGCAAGGCTATCCTTCAGAAATGAGGGGGAAATAGTATATTT
>NW_007774440.1:0-4053 GCF_000696425.1 Galeopterus variegatus | reverse complement strand
TGCTAAGTGCTTCACCCGCATTATCAGGTGCAGGTGCCCCCATTTCACGGATGAGGAAACTAAGTCATAGAGATTAAGCCATTTGCCCATAATGACATAATTAATAAAGCGGTAGAGTGACAGCCCAAACACAGGCAGCCTGGCTCTGGAGTTGACATATTCAGTCACTCAGCAAACACTTCCTCGAGTACCTTCTCTGTGCCTGGCGGGGGTTAGGTGGTGCTGGAGACAAAATCGTGACTGTGTGACAGCCCCAGGTCTGCCCTGCTCGGGCTCACAGTCCACAGGGGGAGAAAGACAAGTCCCTACACAGTGATGAACCAGATTGGGCAAGGCTGGGGTGGGAGAAGCCCAGAGCAAGTGCTTGACCCATGCTGGGGGAGTCAGGAGGGCTTCTTGGAGGAGGGGCATCCAGTTGGGATGTGAGGGTTTTGTTTAGTGGTTGAAGGAAAAGGTTTGTAGTCAAAGACCTGTCTTCTACTCCCGATCAACCACTTTCCAACTGTGTGACCACTGGCAGGTAACTTCACCTCTCAGAGCAAACATTTCCTCACCTGCAAAATGCGGCTCACAATAGGACCCACTTTGCTGGGTGTTTGTGAGCATTCAAGGAGGTTGTGCATAGAAGTTCCTGGAATGTGCAAGGTGCTCAGCAAATGTAGCTCTTCTGATTACAGAATCAGTGGAAGCACTTCACAGAGGGAGAGTGCTCCAGGCAGGGAAACGGCCTGTGCAAAGACCTGGAGGTGTGAAAGTGTCAGGCCCCTTTACGGCCGAGGATCAGGGTGCTGGTTCCTCCTAGGAGGCGCTCCTGGGCAAGGCAGATGGAGTTAAGCAGGGGTTGAGTATTATTCCACCCTCTGTCCATCTGGCAGAGGCCTCCACGTCACCCGGATTAAGAGCCAGAGTCCTTCCGGTGGACTTTGAGGCTCTGTATAATCTTCTTCCAACTCTCTAAATATTTGTAAAATGAATCAATAAACCAATGAACAAAACTGCCTGGTTTTCTGTCCTCATCTGTAAAATGGGAGAACCTCATGGTATTGGGGTGAGGATTCAGTGAGAGGCTTAGCATAGAGCCCCGCACATAGTAGGTTCTCAGTGATGGCTGCTATGGTGATGCTCATTCATGGCAGACAATGGGAGATGTGTCAAAGAGAAGGAACTCACGGGAATATTTGGACCATGCATGATAAATCAGGTACCCCAGCAGGAACAGGAAAATCATGATTCCCAGAGTCAGGGAGATGATGACACTAGAGGACATGCCTGAGTGTGACTGCTCCCTGGGAGGTTGCTCTGGAAGAGAAGGAAACAGGTATTCAGGTAGGAAATTTGGGGGTTCTACCTGCCTGGCAAACATTACCTCTCATTCCTGAAATGGTACCCTGAATTTCCTTTAGGGAGCTACCACTCCACCTCCCTCAGTCTTTATGGTTCAGGTGGGAATTGACCCTACCCTCTGGTTCCTAAGATAGGACTTTGACTCAGGTCTGGCCAATCAGAGCATTCCATTCTTCCTGGTTACTGTGATTGGTTCATAGGTGGGCTGTAACCTAAGATGGGCCAATGGGAGCCAGGTCTGGGACTTTGGCTAGAGATATTGAAAGTATTTTCTTTCCCCTGGGATTGCTACACTGGTGGGATGTGAGCCCATAGTTGCTGAGGGCCATTTTGCTTCCCTGGGAACAGAGCCTGCCTGAGAATAAGCCAACATAAAGAAAAGCAGAGACAAAGATGTAAAGAAAATTTCTGGGTTACGTGGTTGGAACACCTGGATCTAACCATACCTGAAGGTGTTTTTCAATAAAAATTTTTTTTCTTGGACCACTTTGAGTTGGGCTTCCATCAATTGCAATTGATAAGAGTTCTGCCTAATACACCTGTAAAGGCCTTTCTGAGTCCCTGGGGAAGAAGCATCCCACAACCAGCCTGGGTTTGTGGAGAGGGTTGATCCAGGCAACTGAACCGGTGGCACGGATGCTGAGTTAACGGGAGAGTAAAGTTGACCCCGTTGTTCCTTTCATGAGAGGCCTTAAGAGAAGCTTGGGAGCCAGAGAGTATTCCGTGGCTGGGAGATTCCCCTACCTAGAGACTACATCCAGACATCTCCCTAAGAGGAAATGCTTCTGTGACCTCTTTCTTTGGTCCCTTTCATGAGAGGCCTTAAGAGAAGCTTGGGAGCCAGAGAGTATTCCGTGGCTGGGAGATTCCCTTACCTAGAGACTACATCCAGACATCTCCCTAAGAGCAAATGCTTCTGTGACCTCTTTCTTTGGTCCCTCTGTTCTCCCCACCTAGAGAGCTCCTTACCTTTCACCAGGATGGTCAGTTCCCCCTGGCCAGTCCCTAGGGCATTGGTGACACGGCAGATGAAAGTCGTGTTGATTGACTTGTCCACTGTATGGATCAGGAGCTGGGCACCCTGGGCCACAGCGGAGGGTGGTAGGGGACCCGTGGTCCTGGGAGAGACAGATGGGTGAGGAAGTGGCAGTGACTGAGCACTCCCTATGTGCCAGGAACACAGAAACCCTCAGGCCATCTATGATATAAGTTGAGAGCAACTCTGGTAAGTCCACCTGCTCTTCTCTTCCTCTCAAGCCCACATCTGACCCATCAGCAAATCCTGTTGGCCCTACCTTCAAAATCTATTCAGAATCCGACTGCTCCTCAGGGCTGCCACGGCCACGCCCCTGATCTGACCTCCCCTTACCTCCTGGACCACGCCCCTGATCTGACCTCCCCCTACCTCCTGGACCACGCCCCTGATCTGACCTCCCCCTACCTCCTGGACCACGCCCCTGATCTGACCTCCCCCTACCTCCTGGGCCACACCCCTGGCCTGACCTCCCCCTGCCTCCTGGACCACACCCCTGACCTGACCTCCCCCTACCTCCTGGACCACGCCCCTGATCTGACCTCCCCCTACCTCCTGGACCACGCCCCTGATCTGACCTCCCCCTACCTCCTGGACCATGCCCTAGGTCAGCTCATATCCCCTCCACCAGAACCCTCCGGGACTCCACCTCATTCAGAGTAAAGCCCAAGTCCTCAATGGCCACAGGCTCCCTGTGAACACTTGAGTTATGCTTCCAGGGTGTCTGCCTATGCAGGGATCCACGGACAGAAATGTGTTCGCATGTGCTCTTCTGTCTGTCTGAACGCTATTCCTCCTGGTGCTCACATAGCTCACCCTCACCCCCTTCAATCCTGCCTCTGCTCTGCAATGACCCCCTTCCTTATCCCCCTCTTCTGCTTTACAACTTTATCTCGCTTCTTGTTTCTCTCCTCCACCGGAATGGAAGCTCCACACAAGGGGAGGGAATTTGGTCTGTTTTATTTACCAGAGTATGTTGGTTAATAGCCCCTGACACATTGTAAGCAGCCAGAGAACATTGGTTTAATGAACAGAGGTGGAGGAGATGCAAGCACGGAGTTTTGGGCACTCTGCACAGCCGGGATGTAAACCCAGCCATCTGGCTCAAGGGCCCGAATTGTGGCACTTTGAGGCAGGACAGTAAAAGCACCATCTGTCAACAACACCAATCAAAAACCTTTGTTCTAATGGGTACAAAATATGCTATCTACCCTAAGTGAGTCATTGTGCAGTAGATGCATGTATTGGAAAAACATACTATACCCCACAAATAGGTACAAGTAAATGTTAAAATATTTTGAATAAAAAAAAAAAAAGAAAAGAAAACCTTTGATGCAACTTCTTTCACTGACAATTGATAAGTGACTGCGGCTATCCACAGAGGTGGATAGACCGGGATTGTCACCATGGCATTGGCAGAGTTGAAAATGGAAAACGACCTCTGTAACCCATATTAGGGACTGGTTAAATAATTTTTTTTTTTTTGAGAACAAACAGATGTTATTTATTCAGAGCTTGTCACAGCAACGGAGACAGCCACCATCGCTTGTTTGGCAGAGAAAATCCCAAGATAAGGAAGTACCACACAGGGAAGCAGGGGTTATTGTGGTTTCTGAGTTTCTAAGGCTGGGAAGTCCAAAGTCCATCTGGTGGTGGTGACAGTGACCCAGGGGTCT
>NW_007774439.1:0-4053 GCF_000696425.1 Galeopterus variegatus | reverse complement strand
ATCAAATGGTTAAAATGGTGAAAATAATGTCATGAAAATTGTAGCATCTTACAAAAAAAAAGCACATTAAACTTAATTTTTGTTTTACATTGATCATTTTAAGGTAAGAGAAACCACATTTTAAGGGAACACATAAAGCAAATAAAGGAAAAGATAAACAAAAACAAAAACAAGAGTTCCTGAGTATGACTTTTGCTGAAAAGAGACAGGAAACACCAAGGACTGAAAGGAAACCCAGGGTGTCCTGTGCACCTGCTCCTCAGTAGAAATTCTCTATGTAGTTCTGGGTTCACTCAACCACCAAGTCCCCTCCTGTCTTCCTGTGAAGAGGTTTGTTTCTGGGCTCATGGCGACTTCCCCTCACTGTGTCTCTCGCACAGTAATAAACAGCCGTGTCCTCGACTATCACGCTGCTCAATGTTAAATAAGCTTGGCTCTTGGAGGTGTCCCTGGTGATGCTGACTCGTGATTTAAGATCTGTATTATAATTTGTGCCTCCACCACTCCATATTGCACCGACCCACTCCAGCCCCTTTCCTGGACGCTGGCGGATCCAGTGCATATCATAGCTGGTTAAAGAGAATCCAGATACAGAGCAGGTGAGAGACAGGGTCTGTGTGGGTTTCACCAGGCCAGGACCTGACTCCTGCAGCTGCACCTGGGACAGAACACCTGGGGACAAGAAGTATCACAGTCAGTCAAACAGGCATGAAGCCACCACATTCCCAGGTTCCATTTCCTGAGATCCCCGGAATACTCACAGCAGGGAGCGGCCACCAGGCAGAGGAGCAGCCCCAGGACATCCATGCTCTGATGAAGGGCTCCTGGTGGAAGGAGACTGGCGCTGCTCAGCCCAGGGCTGGCCTTTCAGCCTGACACTGGGGTCTGCTTTGCATGAGGAGGTGCCTGAGGATATAAGTGTGGGAGCAGAGGGGACGGTCTCTGTCCTTGTCTGGGCAGAGCGTTTTACCTTGTGCTGCTGAGAGGAACTGAGGAGACAGAACCTCAGAGACTCTTCTGTGCATCACTGCCTGGTCTTCCTGTTTCCAGACAAATTTGTAGAGAAGTGGGGATGGTAGGTGGACGGTTTGACAGCACAAAACATGAAGAAACATTTGAATTAAAGAGATTCTAGGTTCAAGGAGAAGTCCATGACTCTTTGATCCTCATGTGCTCCATTGACGGTGTCTGTTGTTTGATGCTGTCTCTCAGCTGGTGGCCTCAATCTCTCTGCACACAAACCTGTTATGTGTGACTTCAAGTGAAACTGTTGGGATTTTGTGGACTCTTTTAGTTGATTCCTTCTAGAAGAGATAGAGTTTCCTATGAGACTCAGATGTGAGTGTGTGTGTGTGTGTGTGTGTGTAAGCATATACATACCCATGTATATATATATGCATGTATTTATTAAGAGAGAAAGAAAGTCCCATACTCCTTCCTGTTCCTGAGAGACAAGTCACTATGGCAAGTGCATAGACAAGATGTACCCCCACCCAGTATATGACAAAGTCATGTGGGCCTAGAACTCTTACTGTGGAAATTTCCAGAAATCTCAATCTTCCTCAATCCCATTTAGAAATCCTCTGTTCACACTCCTGCCCCGACACTTCCAACGTCAGCCTTGACTGTCACATCAGACTCAGTCTTGAGGTTCATGATTTCGTCACTTGCTTCAGGTCACAGGTGACTCCTCGGTGGTGTTTTCTCAAGTGCAGCTCATCCTGCAACTGCAGACCTGTGAGATGGACACTCTGTGCCCTGCCTCCCCTTTACCCAATGTACTGTGATGAGTCACTTCCAGGATGACCACTGTAGACCATCCCGTTCAAAGACTAGTAACAGGCACCTGGAAGTCACTGGATCACAGCAACTCTGAACGTTAGTTGGGCACGACGTACCACTGTCTGGTGCTGGTCCATTTCTTATTTCTGGGAATGACACTGCATGACTCACAGATTCATTATTTAGGATTCTAGTCCAACCCTATCAGGAACATTTCCTTTCTCAATTTGAAATTGGCATTTTCAGTTGATTACTTCTATTAAGCTTTTTTATTTAAAATAAGCTGTGAGCAGTTACAGTTTGTGTAATTGTATTAAAGCATATGTAAAAAATGTTCCGGATTTGTTCTGAACACTCTAGTTCTGTAACTTATTTTGAAGCATGACTAAGTAGAGACATCGCTGGGATACATGGACGGTTAAAACAAGCAAGTTGCTGCATGAGACAAACCACGTCATAGAGTGAAGTGGAAACAGCACGATCATCTCAGCAAACGCAGAAAGAGCATTTGTTACAATTCAAGATATTTTTTATAATAAAAAATTTCAACACTTTATTTATAGAAAAAATATACCTCATTACTTTAAAGGTAACACACAACAATTCCCTAGTTAACCACATGCTTGACAGCGACAGTGAAAAGCTTTATACACATGATGAGGAACAAGACATAACCCCCCTCTCCACTACTCTTCAACATAGAACAGGAAGCACCAGCCAGATCAGTAAGTTAATAATAAGAAATAAATAAGGTCTACATTGGAAAAAAACAATAAAAACTGTTTCTGTTTGGTGATAACATCATCTCATATATAAAAAAGACTAAAGTTCACACCCCACCTAATAACTGTGAGAACTAATAAACTAGAAATGGTGCACGATACAAAATCAACACAAGGAAATCAATACCATTTATTGCAGTATAGAAATGGTATTGATTTCGAAAGCTATCTATAAAACAAATCAATAAAACAAATTCATTTTCTATAGCATCAGAAAAAAGAATTAAAATCTAGGGAAAAATTAAGCAAATAGGTGAAAAATTTGTATACTTAAAATTCTAAAACATTAATGAAAAAATAATGAAATGACATAATAAAGGAAAGAAGAACTTGTGTTCACAGGTTTGAAGAATTAATGTAATTATAAGGATTATATTACTCGAAGGATTAAACACAATCATTATCAATATCCCATTATAATTTTTCACACATAAATGAAAAGGAACTCTAAAATGTGTTTAAAAACAAAGAAAACTGCAAATACCCAAAGCAATTCTGAAATTAACAGAGTTGAAGGCCATCTATGGTTTTTACATTACCCAAAAAAATAAATAAATAAATTGTTTTCTACTGAAACTTTCTGAGATTATTAGAGTTTAAGTCATGTTCAACTTTCCTGGAAAATATGGGTTTTAGGTTTTTGGCTTCTTTAGACAACTGTAATCTCAATTGGCTGCAGACTGCAAGTCCTGACCCTCCTGCTGGTAACTGTCATTCTGATGTGAATTTGTGTTTCTTAGTCCTTTTGCACACAGCTCACGCATGATCCCTTGCACACCTCTCAGGAGGCAGCCTGGAGCCTTGACTGTGATCTGCACCCACATTCATTCTCACAGCCTGTGCTTTGTGGGTCCCCTTCAGCTACACACCTGCAGGTCAGGAGGTGACCAGGTCTCCATGCAGATGCAGCAGCTTCCTCTCCACCTGCTCCTCTCCCTGCTGCTCTCTCCACTGGCTGCTTCCTAGGGGGTCCCTTTCTGTCTTCATTTCCACCAAGGCAGGGTTTTCACTGTTGCTGGTGTATGAATTCAGCAGGGATGGAGAATCCAGATTCTCACACCACCAGGATGTAGCTGGGAGGGAAAATGCTGGTACCTGGTGGTTGTCACAAATGATGGTGTGTGAACCTGGCTGAACATTTCTGATCCACAGGAACCACAGTTGTCAAATTCTAGTGTCCAGAATATGATATATGAAGAAGTTGTATAACCCACCAACCAAAGTGTGAGAAGCTCTATTAAAAGTGGGCAAGGAACAGAATACACACTCTATGTGAATAAGATAAATATCTGAGGAGCAAATGAAAAGATCACTGAACTCATTAGTCATCAGGAAAGTGCAAATAAAAACAGAAGATAGCACTTCAGAGCCAATAACATGGTGTAATTTTCAAGGAAAATTATGTTTTCCTCATGGATATGTAGATAGTGGAAAAATTACAGAAAGCTGGTGGTCAGGCAAAATTGTAAAACTGCTGTGGCCATGATTT
>NW_007774438.1:2164-4054 GCF_000696425.1 Galeopterus variegatus | reverse complement strand
AGGCTTTAATGGGAGAAATTATGAATTAAGGAGCAGCAAGAGAAGGCAAGGTCCTCGGATATTTTATCATTTTATGGAGAGATGGGCTGGGATCAATGGCTGCTGGATACCTAGAGGGACCGACTCCTCTCGCTGCTATTTTTTAAAAATTAACCAAGTAGGTGTGAAAGCAACCTTGTCAGTTGGTAGACGAACTGCCTGTGTAGCCACAGTCTAGTTTTATATGCCAGCTATTTATAGTTGTCTGGAGAAGGGAATGGCCAAGTAGTTGGAGACTTTGGACAAATGGGAAATTGCTGCCCCTCCTTCTAGGGATAGCAAGCCACCAACCCCATAGATGCTAAGTGCTGGTGTGGTCCCTCCTGCCGGGAGACAGCGGGACTTGCTGGTCCCTGCAAGTCTGTTGTCCAGGAAGCATACAGAGTTCCTAAGCTCTGCTTGCCATCCATGTCGGCACCAGAATGATTTCTAAGATGTTGAGGAAGCCCAGGAAGTAGCACTTGTGTCTTTAGAGTTGACAGCTGGGAGATAAAAAAAAGAGTCCTGTGCACAGTCCTGGAATGATCCAACAGCTTATGGAATAGTTCTATGCTGCATAATGATGTTTGGGTCAACAATGGACCACATATACAACGGTGGCTATACCATACAGCCTAGGTGTGCAGTAGGTTTGTGTAAGTATACTCTATCATGTTCACACAATGACAAAATCACCGAACAGTTATTTCTCAGAATTATACAACGGTGGCTATACCATACAGCCTAGGTGTGCAGTAGGTTTGTGTAAGTATACTCTACCATATTCACACAATGACAAAATCATCTAACAGTTATTTCTCAGAACGTATCCCCATCGTTAAGCAACACACGACTGGAGTTATATCAGAGTTGCACATCAGAGGTTCCATATTCTACCTAACAACACATTTTGTTTTTGTTTCTATGTTTTAGCATTCACATAGCATTGGCTAAATTTACAGTGTTTTAATATTGAATTACTTGCCAACATTTAAATATGGGTTAGAGTCTGAATTTGGCTGTCACTTGAGGTATTAGAAAGCCTGCAGCACCCAGCCCACATTCCCGCATGTCGAACATTAGCTAGAGCTGAACTATGTCTGGCTGTTTAGACAGAGCAGCGGTTCCTCAGTTTGCTGCAGTCCTCACCCATCCCCATTTCAGCCCCAACGCTAAGACAAATGAGAGTTAACAGAACCCATCAGGGGTACCCATTTACACAGAGCCCACATCACTTATTTTTACCACCAATGTCCTATAGGCATTTGAGTTTTGGGATGCCTGCTGTACAAATCATAAAGACCAGTTGTCAAGTCCCAGCTCCCCTAATGATTCTCTCTATTACTTGGTGACTCACACAACCTCACTGAATCTGGTTTTCATCACCCACTAAATAGCAGTGATAACAGCTGCTATTTCAGGTGGTGGCCGTGAGGATCAGAATGAGAAAATACACACGAACGTGATAGCCAGTGCGCAGAGCATAGTAAGCATTACATGAGTAGCCACTGTGATCCTATCATGAGAATCATACCTGAGGTCACGCAGACATCGCTTTTGTGATTTAATTTTTCCTGCACTTCCATGGAGGGAGACAACCTGAGAACATCTAGCTGGAAGGATTCTAGGCTCCTTGGAATGGCACACTTGGTGTCATTATTTATCTCTATAATGCTTTGTTTGTAACATGCTAGAGCATCTCTTCTGTAAGAAAAAGAAAAAGAAGAAAAGTCTGACACCATCCTGCCCATGGACAAATTTATATTTTTAATACTAGTTTCCAGTTTGGGGGTGGGGGAGAGGGCATACCAGAGAAAAGCGTGTGAGGAGCCAGGTAGAGACAGGTTTTTGTTGTTGTTGTTGTTGTTGTTA
>NW_007774438.1:0-231 GCF_000696425.1 Galeopterus variegatus | reverse complement strand
GGATGTGCAGGATGATGGAGCACCCAGGGAACAGTAACAGTGAAAATCCTCTAACACCCTTAAGCCCAAAGAGGTGAAGGAGCTGATATTTGACCCCATAAAGCTATAGCAGGAAGGGAGGCTGCCCAGGAGAAGATATGCCCACAGATAAACAGAATCACCAACCCACAGCAGCCAGCAGGGAGGGAGTGCAGGGAATAGTACCCCAGCCTTTCTCTTCTCCTAGTGTGA
>NW_007774437.1:2622-4054 GCF_000696425.1 Galeopterus variegatus | reverse complement strand
AAAGTGTTTGCAACTCTATTATAAATGGAAACTAAACTTGTGAAATTTGCTCTGTGAGCTTTGCTAGCCTAAATAACCACTGAATAGACACCACATAGTTTCAGTAAATTTTAATTGGTTAAATGAAAGGACAATTGGAAAAAGTCTTTGCAACTTTCAAATTTGAAGTATTTTTCTGCAATCTCCATTCTGAAGATTTGAAAAGTATTGCATTTCTAAAGATGTAATTTAACTAGGCTTATGATATGGAAAGAAATGACTTTTTAAATAACCTTATAATGACTAGCATGAATTTTCATTTTCTAAACAACTTACCACATTATTAAAATTAATCTGCAATAAAATAATTTAGTATTTAGAAAATTTATTTTTTAAAATACAGATTTGTTATGTCTTCTTGTTATATACATGCATCAATATTTATAAACAAACACAATCAAATAAAATTTTAAAAAACCTAAGGTAATGGCATTTCAAATAAACATAGGACAAATACTCAGAGCCCCATTTTAAGCATTATTAATAAACTTAGTATAACCAACCTTTATGAACACCTATAAGAATACTTAATTGCCTCATTGCTTCTTAGTAATCAGTAAGATAGATGAATAAGACAAAATCCCTGCCCTTGAGGTGGTAATAATCTAGAAGTTATGATCAGCATATTTTTATATCAACTTTATTGATGTATAATTTATTTATAATGGAAAGTTGATTTTATTATATATCATGTACATATAATTTATATATAATTTTTGTATACTTTTAAGTGTACAGTGTGATGAGTTTTGACAAATATGTATATACTATTATAACCATCATCCCATGCAAAATATGGAATATTTTCTTCACCCCAGAAATTTCACTTATGACTCTTTATAGTCATCTCTACCTTCATACAATGACTGTTCTGATTTTTTTCCCACTGTAGGATAATTTTGCCTATTTCAGAACATCATATTAATGAAAACATTTAGGTATTAGGAAATAGTTCTCCATGAGTCTTACACAATTCTGCATGTCTTGTGAACAGAGGCACTGACTGCTTTTGTTCAGAACTATTTTCCCACAGGTGTTTGTATGGAGAACAGCCTTGGAAGCTAGAGATAATGTTTTACTTCCGAGAAAAAGACAGGTTTGTATTGTGCAGTTTGCTAAAGGCAATGTGTCTCTCTGGGGCAAAGGTCAGGGATGCTTACTCTCCTTTATAATAGATTTAGGTTTCCAAAGCACCAGGTGTCTCTCTTGTAACACAATCCAGTGTTTGTGCAAGTGTGATACTCTAGCTAATCCTATTGCTGTGAGTAATAAAATCCTTTGTTTCTGACCCAGGAGTTTTGTGTCTTCTGCCAGCATCCATGGTCTTTATTAGCTTGCACATTGAGTAAAATCTCAGATCCTTTACATTTCTTGACAACAATATATATTCTTT
>NW_007774437.1:0-1753 GCF_000696425.1 Galeopterus variegatus | reverse complement strand
CAGAGTTCTATTCAAATTTCTGGATTTGGAGTTTTATATATGTACTTCTATGCATAAGAATACTAAAATATCTCTTTTCTTTCAAAAAGTTTAAGGCAGCTATGCTTCATTTGAAAGTGAAGAGATGACCCTTCTGTATCTAAGCATCTAAAACTTTTAACTCTTTCTTCAAATCTGTCAGCATGAGTCAGTCACCAGTGGCTCTTTAAAGCTGAGGGGTTAGTGGGGTGCTTTAAAGTTTTGAGGGGTTAGTGGGGTGCTGTCCACCCTCCCCATACTTAATTTAATGAAGAATAATTTAATTAATGTGGGTCATTTAGCATTTTCCAATAACATGTACAGTGTAAATAAGTACATCTTTAGGAAATACTGCTATTTTTTAATTGATCCACAACCTATAATCTAAGTAAGTGTACTTGTTTGGCAACTGTAGCTTCAAAGCATGTTTTTGAATCTCTGGTCTTCCTCCCAAGCAGAAAGCTGTCCTTGAGCACCTCCAATGTAGAAATTATTAAGCAGCTACCACCCAGTGTATGCTCCAGTCTTTATCCTCTCACTTTTCTAGCTACAGAACAGCCTTATTTCAGATGACTTTGTTGGTGATAGGAAGTCTGTCACAATCTAGTCATAATCTTGAATCTTTGCCTTTCATATTTATTCTTTTTCAGATGAAATCTTTAAATAGAAGGATTGCCTTTAGAGACATTTGTGCTTGGGGCTAACTATATGTTCAATGTGAAGAGACTCCTCAAAGAAATAAAATACCTTGTATAACTTTATAATTTTATTAAAGAGATAAAGGTAGCCTATATGAAATAGTTAATTACTAATTATGCTACTGACAATTAATATGTTGTATTAATTGGTAATTGAGAGGCATATTGATAGTGATTGAGAATAGAATCTGGAGCCAACGTATTTGGTTTGAATTCTGCTTCTATTATTTCCTACATGTCTGAACTTGCATGTGTTGCTTGACTGCGTTGGACCTTCTGTAAAATAAGATGATAATAAAAACATCATTTCACAAGGTTATTGTGAGGATTATGTGAGTTAAAATGTGTAAAGCACTTATGACATTGCCTTGTATGTAGTGAATTGTTTGCTCTTGATGCTGCTGCTGATGATTTTAGTTGTAGTAAGTTCCAAGAAGGAAGAGGTAAGAATGAGCAGTGCATGTTTGAGTTAAAAGGAGTAGACAGATTTGGATGACTGCTTCATAAAGTGTTGGGGGAGTAATGAACAATAAATTGGAAGTTTAGATTGGGCTAGATTATGACACCTTGCAAATGAAGCTAAGTTTAAACATAATATGCTATACAGTTGGCAGCTATTGAAGTTTCTGGACTATATAAAATATATGCTTGAGAACTATCAGTCTGGCAGTAGTACTGGAAGGGGGCCCTTAGAAGCTCTGGAACTGGGAAGTAGCATGAAGTCATCATTTAAGTGTGAGGCAAAGGACTTATGGTGAGAGTAGAGCGTAGCNCAGAGTTCTATTCAAATTTCTGGATTTGGAGTTTTATATATGTACTTCTATGCATAAGAATGCTAAAATATCTCTTTTCTTTCAAAAAGTTTAAGGCAGCTATGCTTCATTTGAAAGTGAAGAGGTGACCCTTCTGTATCTAAGCATCTAAAACTTTTAACTCTTTCTTCAGATCTGTCAGCACGAGTCAGTCACCAGTGGCTCTTTAAAGTTTTGAGGGGTTAGTGGGGTGCTGTCCACCCTCCCCATACTTAATTTAATGAA
>NW_007774436.1:0-4054 GCF_000696425.1 Galeopterus variegatus | reverse complement strand
AATTGAATTGTATTAATGTCAACTGTGGTCATATATGGCCTTTATTGTGTTGAGGTATGTTTCTTCTATGCCTAATGCGTTAAGAACTTTTATCATGAAGAGATGTTGAATTTTGTTGAATACATTTTTGGCATCGATTGAGATGATCACTTGGTTTTTGTCTTTCATTCTGTTAATATTGTATATTGCAATTATTGATTTGTGTCTGTTGAACCAAACTTGCATCCCAGGGATAAATCCCCTTTAATCATGGTGATGACCCTTTTAATGTAGTGTTGAATATGGTTTGCTAGAATTTTAATGAGGAATTTTGCATCTATGTTCATCAGTGATATTGGCCTGTAGTTTTCTTTTCTTATAGTGTCTTTTGGCCTTTGTTATCAGGAGTGATCTGGTCTTGTAAAGTGAGTTTGAGTGTATTCTATCCTTTTAAATTTTTGGAATAGTTTGGAAAAAAAATGGTATTACTTCCTCTTAAGAAATTATACCATCCTGGGCATTTTTTTTTAATGGGAGACTTTTAATTACTAATCCATCTCCTTACATACCTTCAGATTTCCAGTTTGTTTGAGATTCAATCTTGGTAGGTTATATACTTCTAGGAATTCATCCATTTCTGCTAGGTTGTATAACTTATTGGCATATAATTGTATATAGTAGTCTATTCTGTTCCTTTTATTTCTGTATTATCCATTGTAATGTCTTCTTTTTCATTTCTGATTTTATTTACTTGAGTCTTCTTTTTTCTTAGTCTATTTAAGGGTTTCTCAACTTATGTTTTCAAAAAACCAATACTTCATTTCGTTGATCTTTTCTATTGTGTTGTATTTTCTATTGCATTGAGGCTCATGCCTCTGGGACTCGGGTCCTGCCTCCCTAGATGCACACAGCAACCATCATTTCTGAAGTCTTACATGGTCTGTAGGAAGCTACTATGGAGCATGCTCTGGCCCACCAATGCCCAGAGACTGCTAACTTTGACTTTTTTGTATCCTCAAGGTGTATGCCCAACCCATGACCCCCTTCCTTCTACTGTTCTTTCCTCCTATTCTTTTTTCACAAATTACTTCCTTCTTCAGGCTCAAGGGGTAGGGTGGAGGAAACAAGGTAATTTGGGAATAAACAGAAGCAAATACTGCACCCCCTCCTGCTCTCTCTCTCTCTTCCCTTCTTTTCTTTTTTCCTCTCGTTATCTCTCTCTTTCTCATACACTCTTTCTGTGTGTGTTTGAGATCAAAGTTTTAAAATGTTCCTTTAAAAACTATTCTTAATAATTGTATATTTAATTTTATGCATTATTTGATTTTATTTTTATTGAAATAGAAACAAATGATTAACAAATAAAAATAAATAAAACAAGTAAAGAAAATTTATGAAGAAAAGAACAGGTTGTGCAGTGTCTTGGGTTCTTGTAATATTTCTACACATAGTATCTATCAGCATCTCTGTTTTCAAAAACGTAATCAGCTTTAGGTTTTAATCTACCTGGGCTCTCATCACAAAAACTGGCCTGCCAAATGGTATTTAATGTTGGTGGCAATGCTTGAGACAGATGACTTAATGGGGACAGCTAAACAAAATAGCATCAAGAATCAAAGAAACCAGCTTCCCACTTTTCACTACCTAGATATTCTTGAGATCTATGCAAGGGCACTAACATGTCCTTACTTCCACCTTCCTTATAGTATTAAGAATATCTGCTCAAATGTTATTCTTACTGAGGAAAATGCCCCACCTCTTTATTAACCTTTTGAGGGCCTCTTTGATGTCCTTATTCCTCAGACTGTAGATCAGAGGGTTTAACATGGGGACAAAGATAACATAGAAAACAGACAGCACTTTGTGCTTCATGGAGTGGCCAGAGCCAGGATGCATGTACACAGAGAGGGCTGTGCCATAGAACAGTGTCACAGCGGCCAGGTGGGAGGCACAAGTGTTCAAGGCCTTGGCACTTCCTTTCACTGAGGATATATTCAGGATGGAAGCTGCAATGAAACCATAGGATAAGAGGATAACAAGCAAAGTACCCACCCCCACAAAAATAGCTATCAGAAAAACCATCAATTGACAGATGAAGGGATTGGAGCATGACAAAGAAATAACCTGAGGTATGTCACAGAAGAAATGTTCAATGATATTCAGCCCACAGTAGGACAGATGAAAGCAAGGGACTGTTCGAACTAAGCTACTGAGGAAACCACTCCCACAGGCCACAGCAATCATCTTCCAACAGCGGCCAGGGACCATGATGCCTGAGTACTGCAGAGGGCTACCTATGGCAACATAGCGGTCATAAGCCATGGTGGCCAAGAGGCAGCACTCAGCCAGACCCATCCAGGCAGTGACAAACAACTGAGTGGCACATGCCATGAAGGAAATTGTTTTCTCATCACATAAGAAGTCTGAGAGCATCCTCGGGCTGATGGAAGAAGAGTAGCAGATGTCAATAAATGACAGGGAACTGAGAAAAAGGTACATGGGTGTGTGCAGGTTGGAGTTGATCCTGATGAGAATGATAAGACCCAGGTTCCAGATGAGGGTCACAAGGTAGATGCCCAGGAAGACTGGAAAGAGGATGAGCTGCAGCTCTTTTTCATCTGAAAGTCCGAGGAGAGTAAACATGTCCACAGAGGTGTGGTTTTCATCCCCTTCCATAAATCTGCTTGGTGCCACCTGCTGGGGAAAAGGTGCAGAGAAGGAAGTGGTTTTATTCCCATGAAAGAAAAATAAATACACTTAATTATTTTTTTCCAGTAAGGCTGCTGGTTAAGTGTACAACCTTGAATCATCCATGTTGAGTTAATGCATGCTCTCCATGTACAACCATAAACTGTAACTTAAAAAAATCTCTTTAATAAATATTATTATTCTGTCTACGTTGACAAAAGACAGTAAATCATCATTAGTATGATACCACCAAAATGACTCAATTTTATGTTTTCCCATGCCAGGTGTTGCAAATGTATGAGACTTTGGTGATATGCCAAATGAGGAAATACTGTGAAACAGGATGATTCTGCTCAGGCATAGATCTGCTATTCACTGAGTGCTTGGAGACACCCGTGAATTATGCTGGGCCTCCTGTGTCAAATGAGAATGCTCTTTAAAACGTCTTCAGTGGCTTTTTAAAATATCTGTGAGAACTAACATTCAATTAACCTATAATGAGGGGGTATTGTTAATTCTGTAGCTGCCTCTTTGTTTTTATAAAGCCTGGAGAGATAAAAGAATAATATGGCAGGAGGGTGGGAAAAGTCACACACCAGGGAACAGATTGTGACTTACCCAACTAATGACTCTAGGAAGGCTCCTGAGAAGTTAAATAAGACAAGGTTGAAACAGTCATTATGCTCGTTTCTTGCAGGTGCATATTTTCTTTTCTCAAATCAGAGTTATTTATGAGGTAAAATTTCTAGGACAGTGATTCTTAAACTTCTTTGGGTCAATGTTATTTTTAAAAAGCCTTGTAAACTCTGAACCCACTTCCTAGAAAACTGCAACTACTTACACCTTTGCATACAGTTCGTTTTTGGATTTTCAATTACCCTCAAGTCTATCCTTGGTACTCAGGTTAAAGACTTTTCTTCAAAAGAAGAGAACAATCCTAAGGATACTAGAGATGGGGAGGAGGGAAGGAAGGGGGTTGAGGACCGATTGTTCGGGTAAAGGGCATAAAGAATAATTATGATTTGTAATAATGAATATGCTAATAAAAAAAAAAAGACTTCTCCGGCAAGGGTGAGTGACTTGAATTCACAGAAATGTTAAGATACTTAGGCAAGGACACGGGGATTAGGACACCGTGTTTTACATTTCATCTTGATATCTTAGTAGTTTCTTTGAATATAACCTACCATGTTGCCAGGAACATGTCTATAAACAATATATTTTTGCAACTCTTGTTTACTTTAGTTTACCACTGGCTAGTTTTTGTAAAAAATCCCAAGCTCTTTGACTTGCTTATATTTTTTTGTTCTTAATGTGATTAAATTAGCCTGAAAAGCAAGGCATGGCATTTATTGAACGCATACTCTATTCCAGGTGCTGTTCTGAA
>NW_007774435.1:1835-4054 GCF_000696425.1 Galeopterus variegatus | reverse complement strand
TCTACCAAATTGTCAAATGGAACAGAAGAAAGTATTCAAAGACAGAACAACACATATAAAGATACTTTCTAATGGCAAAGGTGACACTGCACATCAGAGTGGATAGAATTAAAAGGTGTTCAAAATCAATAATCAGCAAAGACCAACAAATGGATGTCACAACTAACTTACCATTAAACATTCAGTAGGATGACTAAAAGTAAAATGTCTAATGATACCAAATACAGTGAAAAAGGAGCAACTAGAATGTCCCAAAAGCCCAGCTGCATCACTCCCTCCCAGCCTCAGCTCCCACTTCCGTCCTCCTGGAACCTTCTGCTCCAGCCACCCAGTAGGGTCCCACCGCACCCTCTCCTCCTGCGGGGTTCAGCCTGACCCCTCGAGGGTACTAGCTCTTCCTTCTGAGCTCTGGGCCTGCCTCCTGCACCAGACCATGTGCACACTGAGGATGGGCACCATGAGACTCCAGCCCAGGGCACCAGGTAGTAGTTGAGTTCCCAAGACTTAGGTTCAAATGGGTTCCTGCCCAGAAGGGGGAAACTGAGGCTCATCACTTGTGAGTTCCCAGGCAGGTGGGGGAGGAGTTAGGTAGCCGAGGAGGGCACTCACATCCTGGACCATGCTGGAGACTTTGGCCTCAGGGACACCCTTCAGCCGATGGATGACATCGTCCACAGGGGGCACCTGAAATGGGGAAGGGGGATTATGAAGTCCATGGAGAGGCCTGAGAGGGATTGCTGGGGGAGGGGGGCAGATGCCTCTAAGCCCTCAGTGTTCTCATGTGTAAAATGGGAATCACCATGGCCTCGACTGCCCTGGGTGGCAGTGAGGACTCGAGGAGCCGATACATGAAGCTCACAGCACAGTGCCTGGCCTGCGGAGAGCGCTTGCCCACTGCCATGATGACCCTATTAACCCTGGGAGCATGGAGAAAGGGGGGACCAGCCAGCGGAGGACCTGGAGTCTGCCTCAGGAAACACCTGGGCTGCTCGGATGCCTGGGGATTCCTGGGCGGCAGGAAGAATGGCCCTTAGCTCCAAGAGGCCTCGGCCCTGGGCCTGCACCTGGCTGAAGTCAGCACCCAGCTCTAGGACGCGGGCCTGGCTCAGCGCCCCTGCACGGTTCAAGAGGTGTTCCTGCTGCCCCTGGATGGGCGGCTCCAGGTCCTGCAGCCCCTCCCGCAGCTCCACCGAGGTGGCATTCAGGGCTCAGAGATGGCCCGTGGAGTCCTGCAGGGCTGAGAGACCCACACCTGGCCTGAGCAGTCTTCAGGGCCCCTGGCATCATCAGAGTCCTGGCAGGAAGTAGAACGTGCCCTTCCCCCACCTAAAGCGACCTGCACTCAATAACCTCTATAGTTACAGTGGAAACTGCCTCAGGGCATGTTAAGCCAGGATGTAAGCAGGGATGCCAAAGGACAAGGGTTCCTGGGATAATGCTGGGATCCTGGGATAACGCTACGGGAACGTCAAGTGTGGGGCCTGCTGAAGTGGCCCAAGAAGTCCAGGGCTGGGTGAGGGTGAACCTGCCAAGGAGGATGCCTGCAGGGCCCCACCCTGCACAGGGCTCCAATCCAGCTCACCCTGACCCACGCTGCACACAGAGGCCAGTGCCAGGTACAATGTGCTCCTGAGCTGGGTGTGAATCATGTTCCCAATGGTTTCACTGACACCTGGAAAGAACAGGGCAGTCTGCAGGGCTAGATCCCCAGGAGCCCAAGGGCCCTCTCCACCATCCATCCTGCTCCCCAGGGCCTGGCACTGGGCTCTGTGGGGTGGCACTGGCTTCTCCAGCTGGTCCCGCAGCTGCTGCTGTGCTGCTGTCCAGCTGGGCCAGATGCCCACCTCTGTGAGGCTGTGCCCACATGGAATCTGGGATAAGAGAGTCAGAGAGACCTGCCTGGCAGGTCTGGGCAGGGGGCCCTGGGGCCGGCCAGCCCGCTGTTACCCTCACCATCCAGATCCTGCAAGACTTGTTCCTGGGGAAGGGAGAACTGCTGTGCCACGGCCTGCAGCTCCTAGGCAAACACAGGGCATGAGGCTGCACTTCCCTGTCACTGGCAGCTCAATTCTGACCCTTCCCAGCTCCTTCTGTGACCCCTATTACAGATAGCTGGGTGTCCATACAGAGGACACCATGGGTGTGTTTACACGTTACAGCGACTCTCCGGCAGAGGGCAGCCAGGTTCATAGAGGAAGGGGCAACCATTCTGATTTGCA
>NW_007774435.1:0-1389 GCF_000696425.1 Galeopterus variegatus | reverse complement strand
GGAGATAGGGGCGAGGGGAGGAGGAAGGGACTTGTGGAGTGCCCGTGGGCGCCTTGGGCCATGGCCACCCCTCCCACCTGACCTGAACAGCCCCTCATAGCAGCACGAGGGTGGTCAGCAGCAGGAAGGCCATGAGGGCCACAGGCTCACAGGCCATGGCCTTGTGCTCCATCTTCACGCGGCCCCCACAGCACCGGTGGCGGCAGCAACAGAAGCAGAGCCCGGTGGTGGGCACTGCCAGGAGGTAGAGGCCCGCGATCACAGTGCACACCACATAGCCCGCCTCGTACTGCACCACCCGGGCAGGGCAGCGGGGCATCAGAGGCTGTCCTGACCCCCACATTCCAGCCCTGCCTCTGCCTGACTCTAGAGGGAAACCAGAAGTGGGGAGCACAAGTGCGGTGGGCCCTGCGCCTGGATCTCACCCATGCAGGGGGGGAAAGGATGCCTGAGACCCCCACCCAGCAAGGTGGGTGAGCCGAGTGGAGTGAGGCTTTCCTACCCCACCCCTGCAGCTCACCCTGCGCTCCCTCCCCCAGCACCTCCCTGGTTCTCACCTCCTCCACCTTCACCGAGGACGGCTCATTCAGCAGGGCCTTGACCAACTCTACCAGAAAGAGCCAAGTTTGGGGACAGTCATTGCCTGCTCCAGGGCCCACCCCGTCGCACCACCATGACACCTTTGGGGAAGGCAGTGTCACCTCAGTCCTGTGCCATCCTGCCCGGGCCTCAGCACTGCTGCAGGAAGGAACAGCCCAGGGAGGCCTGCAGACATCCCTCCTAACCCTCTGGTGGGCCCTGCAGCCTGGGCAGAGGCAGAGGAGGGGCTGGGCTTGGCTGCCCTTTCTCTTGAACAGCAAGGGACGGGGATCAGAGGGGTCCTTCATCCCCTCCCTGTGCTCCCAACCCCTGGCACCACTAGACTCGGGACGTCTGTGCAGGTTTAATGTGATGGACTTCTAATGCAGTGTCCTTCACATTACAGACAAAGAAACGGAGACTCAGAGGAAAAGGGGCTTGCCCAAGGTCACACAAAGGTCTGGAGTCCTCTTCAGATGTTGCCCTTGTACCCCAGCACTTCTTCCAAGGAAGATGGTGATGAGGAATGCAAGAGACCCTCCAAGTGCTGCTGACAGGGTGGGCACACGCCCACCTGGAGGGGGTAGAGGGAGGCTGTCTGGGGGCCCAGGACCTGCCGAGTGAGGCTCACCCTGGGGGAGGGTCACACTCACCTGAAGGGAAGGGGTCGAACTGCACCACGGAGAGGAAGCGGCTCACGGTGCCATAGAGGGGGTCCAGGGGCCCCGGGGCGCCGATGCGAGGAGCCAGCCACCGGGCCCTGGCTGCCGGGGTGAATGTCAGGCGCTCGGCCGGGCCGATGGGCCCACA
>NW_007774434.1:2957-4054 GCF_000696425.1 Galeopterus variegatus | reverse complement strand
AACCCAAAGCTAAATGGTCTTGCACTCTTAAAGCTCAATGAAACACACTGAATTGCATCCAACCAGGACCTATGGCTGTCCCCATCCTGCATTAACCCCACCCATACATTGAATGCTAACTTCACAAATTCATGGAATCCTCGTAGCATCCCTCGTAAGTGAGTGCTATTATTTATCCGCTTTTCGCAGATTAATGAACTGGCGCTTAGAGAAATTCAGTAACTTCTCCAGGGTCACACAGCTTGGAATTGACAACTAGGAACCCACAGGCTGGAACTCAAACCCAAGCACTCTGAAGCAGCTAGGATTTTGCTCTCTCTCTTAATAGACCTGCACGGATGAGCAAAGGAGTCTCAGCAGACATCTTTTAGGATGGCTTGCAGACCTCAGCTTGTTTATGATTTCTCAGTTACCAAGAACCACAGGATAAAGTTGGGGTTATCATCATAAGGGCTGTGGACAATGTATGCAGCTTGCATTATTAGGGGAGACTTTGAAATAGTGTTAGGACTTCAGTTTGAGCCTCGGTGAAGAATAAAAGCAGCATCCGTTGTGTAACTCTTTTGATAATGAGACACGTTCTGTGCACTGAGCAGGAGTTTATTTCTTATTCGTCTGCTTTTGTCTTCTTTCTTTGAACATCTTNTAATTCTTTGACCTTGGATGAGTTGGTGACCTTTCTGAATCTCTGTTTCTCTGTTAATGAATTGGAAATGAGAATACTCAAATTCATAAGGTTGTGGTGATGTTTAGGCAAGTTAAAAAATAAAGGGCCCAACGAGGTGTTTGGCACCAGTTCATTGGCAGAGATAAAGCATCATACCATCTGTTCAATAAATATTCAGCACATGTCTACCATGTGCCAGGCTCTGTGCTACGTCCTAGGAAGGCAGAGGTACATAAAATGGACCCATCCCCTCCCTCACGAAGCTCACAGTCTAATAAGGGGTACAGACATGTAAAACCAGCAGGTTCAACACAGCAAGCCATGTGCCCTACCGGTCTATATGCAAGTGAAAGGGAACATTCAGCAGTATGAAGAGTTCCCAAATCTGAGACATTCACCAAAACTACAGAGGAGGTTTCAAGTGGTAATG
>NW_007774434.1:0-1884 GCF_000696425.1 Galeopterus variegatus | reverse complement strand
TGCACTGAGCAGGAGTTTATTTCTTATTCGTCTGCTTTTGTCTTCTTTCTTTGAACATCTTAGATGCATCAAGAAAGAAAACAACTGAGCTTGCTCTATTACTGTAATTACAACATGACATGATTGTGATTGAAGAATAAACCATTTCAGGGTCTGGGGAAAGGGGGGACAAATGCTAGGGGAGTCACCCTTGCCTATAGTAGGGCAGGTCACGTGGCTTGCAAATAAAGAATGTAAGTTCTCCTTACACAGGATCCTTATCAATTCCTTCTGGTCATTACTTCATGATTCTTCCTGCTCCTGGCCCTCCTGCCAAGGCTAATTCTCTCTTCTCTGACCTCCCATAACTATGCTTTTTGGGGGAGATTCGGCACTTCCCTTTCATATGATATTTATGTATGTGAGTTTGCTTCTTTGCTCAACTTGAAACTCCATGAAGGCAGGGCTCTTGTTTTCATGTGTCTTTGGGTCCCTCATAGCCCACAGAGCAACATGTGTGCCTACTGTACACTTCCTTAACGTTTATTGATGGGTGGAGATATAGCTCCATCCCTTGGTGGTGGAGGGGGGGACCCTTAATCACACTGGCTTCCTTCAAGGATTTGGATGGATGGGGGGAAAAAAAGAAGAAGAATTTTGGTACTGTTCTCAATTTCTACATCTGGTCCTTGGAAAATTCTGTTCTTCCAAGATGAGATGCTAACACCAGCTGATGAAGACTACGGGCAAGTCCTGAGAGGGCATCACTCATTTAGCTTGAGAGACAACAATGAAGGGACACTGAGCCCGTCTGGCAAGATCCCCTCTCACTTTCCCTGCTGCTGCCTGCTCCCTGCCTCTCCTCCTGCCTCCTCTTCATCATCATCCACTCCCCTACCGTCACCTCTTTATGGCCCCTCACTGTGTCTTCCAGCGTTTAAAAAACTCCCTGACCCCAGCCACTGCCCCCCTCTGTCTAACCTTTACAGTGTTTCTGGACTAGCTTTCTAAAACTCTTACTTTCATCATAATGAGAAATGAATAAGCATAGTGGTTGAACGCAGAGCTTTGGAAATAGCCAGATTTGGACGCAGTCCCAGCCCTTCCATTTAGTAAGCCTCAACCATCTTATCTTTAAAATGAGGATAATAATAGTACCTGCCTCACAGAGAGTGGTAAGAATTAAATAAAATATTTTGTTTATTTACCAGAGTACCTGGCTCTTGGCAAGCCCTCAAGGATGTTAAGGAACAGGAAAAATAATTTCTCTCCTCCCAGACTTAAAACGATTCTCAGCACCTATAAGGTGCCTTTCTTTACCTGGCATCCCAGGTCCTCCGGAATGCAAGTGCAGTGGCCCTGCAGCCCTGTCACCCCCAGCCCCCATGAGGGACCCTCTGCCTCAGCTCGGTTCTCCTCATGCTGAACATACGTTCAGGTTACCTCCGGGATGCTGACCTCTCCCTCTGCCAATCTAAATCCTGTCATCCAACATGTGGGTAAATACATGGAAAATAATCTTTAGGACACCCCAACACAGAATATATTTTAAAATATAATCCAGATTGACTCAAGAATTAAATGTTTTATATATGTGTGTGTTTGCGCCTGTGCAAAGCAAAGGAAAAACAAGGTAAAATTATCTATTATTATTACAGCAAAGGCCTTGTATGCATAAAAGCAAAAGAAAAATATACAAATAAAAAAGATTGCTAGATTTGACCACACAAACACTAAAAAATGTCCTTACATCCATAAATACACCATAAACAAAGCTGGAAAACAAAAGACCAAATCAGAAAAAGAAAATGTTTGCACCATATATGCTAAACAAAACATTAAAATTTATAAAGGGCTGTTTCTAATCAATAGGAGAAAAATGCCAATAGAAAAAATAAGCAATGG
>NW_007774433.1:0-4054 GCF_000696425.1 Galeopterus variegatus | reverse complement strand
AAGTTTTGAGCAAGGGAGTGACATCTTCATTGCCATAAACTAATTAAACTTCATTGCCATAAACTAATATTTACTAAGTACTTTATGTGCAGGCATTTTCTCATTTAGTTCTCACAACAGTCCTAAGTGGTCCACTCATTATTACGTTCACATTATAATATAGCTAGGGGAAATTTAGATTGGGTAAATCACTTGCTGAAGACTGCACACCTGGTAAATCATGAGCCTGGGTATTAAGCCCAGAGCTGACTCCAGAATCCAGACTCTCGGCTTCCCAGATCAGTATTTGGAAACATTAATTTTACAATGGTTTGTAGCTTAGATTGAACCCTAGAGGAAAGCAATTTAAAAACATTCATAACTAATAAATAACAACAATGTGATAATGCATATGAAGTGCTTACAGAAAAGTCACTGGCATTTAATAAGAATGCAATCAACAACATTATTATTGGTATGGAGTGTCTGGTACATTTTTATTCCCATAGAGAGTTACGTAGTTGAGGGTGGTAGATTGGTAGGAGTGGGTAAGACATTTTTTTAAAAAGCTATAAATTAAAGCGCAATAAGGTTTAGGTCTCTGAGGAGCATAAACAAGTTCCCCTCAGGGTGACTGCTGTGTATATTTGCAGTTCTGCCACACTCGTGGACACCCAGGCCTAGAATACTGGTTTTGTGTCTTATGCTTCTGTCTCCACTTAGTCATCAAGACCTATTATTTCTTCTTTGGAAAAATCTCATTTTTTTCTTTGATCTTCCCTTTGTTTCATTCCCAATGAAACAACACAAACTTATTTATGCTCTAGTAACCTCTCCCTTGGCTTCTGGAGATAGCCTCCCACTCTTCCTCCTTGCCATTCCAGTCCTTCCTACTTGGCACACCCACAATTCTCTTAAAGCAGTGGTTCTCAAACTCGAGTACCAGAATCACTTGGAGGGCTCTTTAAATCACTAATCACCCAGAGCTAGTGAGAGGAGGTAAGAGAATTTGCATTTCTTTTTTTAAAAATTGAAACATAATTTATTGTACATATCTGTGAGGTACAGCACTGAATATCAATACCTGTGAACAATATGTGATGCTCAGATCAGGATTATCAGTATATTTGACATTAAACAATGTAGGGCTGGCCACATAGTTTAGTTGGTTAGAGCACGGTGCTAGTAACACCGAGGTCTAGTCACCGGGAACCGCACTTCACAATCACTTCCTTAAAAATAGATCACCTGTGCCATTTTCATCTCCCAATTCAAAAAACTTCATTAGTTGCACACTGCCTAAAAAATTATCTGTTCCTCAGCTTGCCTTTTAAGGTCTTCCATTTCTAATCCCAGCTTACTTTTCCAGGCTTGCTTCTAGCCATCTCCTTATACTCTATCTTGTTGCCACCTACACCTCCAGGCCTAGCTGCGGCCTAACACATGCTAGCCTCCCTGGGGAAGTCTGGAATCTCTTTAGGCCTCTACTTCATCTCCAGGATGGGCATAACATTTCTCTTGCAAGGCAGCTGTAAGGACGGGCAACGTCAACTAAGCATGCAGTAACGCCTGGCACAGGAGTGGCAACTACTCTTGTTATTTCTCTCATCACTTAAACACAAATCAGTTGCTATTATCTTCTAAGAGGTAACGCCTGGCACAGGAGTGGCAACTACTCTTGTTATTTCTCTCATCACTTAAACACAAATTAGTTGCTATTATCTTCTAAGAGCAAGGTAAACAGTTTAGTTACTAAACACACACACACACACACAAACACACAAAATATTACACCCTAACCACAAGAAACTAGCTATCAAGAATTTCAACAATGAATAACCAGGAGATGAAAGAATTTTATTATGATAGAAGATGTTAAAAATGCTAGAATTTTGAGATACAACTATTATATACATGAATTATTTCTTCCTTTCTTCCTTTTTAAATTTCCTGTAAGTCACACCTGCTCTTATCTATTGATGAATGGAGAAAATAATGGAAACATAAATCACTTGCCAACAATCAGGCCAGTTATTCAAACAGGTTAGTAATATGTGGCTTAGTTTGGCGAAAAGGTTTCTGATTCATGAGAGAGAAAACAGCACTATTAATAGTGCATCCTTTGCTACACTACAGCACAGGTTTTGTTAACTGAGCAGAGGCATGAAGAAATGTGTGAATGCTAAAACCTAGAAATTCACAGCAAAAGGTACTAATATTACTACGTTTGCTGTTAGAGGTAGATAATTTCTTCTTCTGTTGAGATGCTGAAATGACCAATTTTGTACTGCGGAAACATAGATAAACTAGGACTTACAGGCAGATGGTTTATGCAAGAGAATTTCCATAGAGTAAAAAAATGCTACAAGGTTTCTAGATATAATTTTGGATTACAGTAAGAAAAAGGGAAGGAATAAATAAATACTAATAATAGTAGTAACTAACAATTACTGAGCACTTTCTGTGTACTTAAGAGTAGTGTTTTATATGAATTAATTTATTGTATCCTCACAGCAATCCTATAAAGTGAGTAATATTATTCCATTTTCCAGGACACTGAGCCACAGAAAGATTAAGTAGCTTACTCAAGGCAATAAAGCTGGTTAAATAATGGAGGAGGAACCTGAGTCCAAACTGTCTGGTTACAGAGCCCAAGTTCTTCACCTCTTCCCTATTCATTCTGTCAGTTGATCAACAGGCAGACAGAATCATGACACTGATGCAAACATGAAATGTATCCATCTACTTAGTGTCTGTTATCGGCAAGAGGGGGGGTTCTTTTGTCAGACATGCCTGAGACAGGTCTGGTTCTTATGGGTTTTGCAACCTTGGAAAGTAACTTAACCTCTGAACTTCAACTTCTTCATCTGAAGACCAAATGATAATATATGCCTGATAGTTATCTCAAGAATTCATTTATGCAACCAAAGAAGGAAAAAAAAAATGTTTGTTGAGTGTCTACCAAATGTCAGGTATTGTGATAGGTTCAGGTGACAAAAAGATATCATGGAGCTCATATTCTTGTGCAGGCAGAAGAGAAATCAAATAACCTGAGGGATAGTCATGCACTAAGCTGAGTTTTGAGAGCCCACTTGTTGTGGAGAAAGGTGGGACAGTGAAGGCTTTCCCAGGCGGGTGAAGTGAGAGCTTAGAGATAGACAACAATTAAATAGGTAAAAAGTACTGTGAACAGTGCACAGCAGCCTTGAAAGCCACTGTGAACTATGTCCTTTATCCTAAGAGTAGTCAAAGGTCACTGGTGGATTCTGAGCTGGACAGTGACATAGATTAAGTTAGATAATAATTGGGAGTGCCTAGGCATAATGCCCATAGTGTACTAAGTCCCCCACCCCTCCATTCCAAAAGTTTCTCTGCTCTGACTCATTCTATTGTAATACTATGGCTGACTCAAGCACACAAGACTAAGAGACTATCACAGTCTTAAGAGATCTATCAACACTTCTTTGCTGTCCTACCCATTCCAGGACCAGGGCCAGACCTTATGAAGAATACAAAGATGAATAACAGATCCTGATTTCAAGGAATTTATAATCTAGCTAGGAAGACAAGATGATAGGAGGCATTAAGCAGTTCCCTTTCTTTTCAAGATCAAGTCCGAATTCCTTAGCAAGTAAAGGCTCCTCATGACATGATCTTTGCTGACCGGCCCCACCTCTCCCCCTCCTTCTTCAACAGTGGCACCTTCTAGCACTTCTAGCACTTCTCATCACAAGTTGCCAACTTCTGAAACTTTGCACCTTGTGGTTCCCTTTTCCCAGAGAGCACTTCCCACCAAGTCTAAGGAGCAAGCCTATTCATCCAAGCTTTTACAAGGCATCAGTTGTTCCCTCCAGACACCCTAACCTGACTTTCCTGTGCTTTCTGGCATTTACCGAATGTTATTGGCATGTTGACTTCCCATTATGGACTCATTCCCAGAGGACAGGAACTCAATTTGTCCTATTCATCTTTGTACTGGTTGCTAGTCCCTAAAACAATCTGACATAATAGGAATGCCAAAAATATTTAAAATAATAAAAAAAAAAAGTGGGAGGAAAGTAGGGAAGATGGGGAA
>NW_007774432.1:2606-4054 GCF_000696425.1 Galeopterus variegatus | reverse complement strand
TCTGCCCCCCCAGGCCCCACTGCCCCCACCCACCCATCCCCCGTCCCCATTCCATCACCTGGACTTCAGCCACAGCCTGAGCTTTGGGGGAGGGGATGAAGAGGGGCCCCCAGGCTACCCTGACCCACTGGGGCCAGAGCATGGTTCCCCATTCCCCAACCTGTCCAAGAAGGATCTGGACCTCATGCTCCTGGATGACTCACTGCTACCACTGGCCTCAGACCCCCTCTTATCCACCATGTCCCCCGAGGCCTCCAAGGCCAGCAGCCGCCGGAGCAGCTTCAGCATGGAGGAGGGCGACGTGCTGTGACCCTGGCTGCCCCTGTGCCTCCCTCCCCCACATCAGGCTGCACTTGTGTGTGAAGTAGCCACCTGCCCTGCCTCACTCCTCCCTGTTGGCCCTGTTTGGACTTAGTGCCTGTCCGGCAGCCTGTGGGGTCAGCAGAAGCCCCCCACCTGGCTCAGTGCCCCCGGGAGCAGCCCTTCTGATGGGGCTGGGTGGGAATAGGCATTCAACTGGCTCCCGGAGGTGAAATCATGAGGGGGCAGGGAGGGGACAGGGTGGACTAGAGGTAAGAAGAGGTCCTAGTTGGGGGGTAGAGAGATAGGGGTCCTATCTTCTGAGCCTCATCCCCCCATTGCCAATGAAGGACAGGTTGGAGCAGGTGGTTCAGCAAGCTCCTTCTCTGAGGCAGCAACTGGCCCAGGGGGTGCCCAGGCCTGCCTTTCTGGGACTCAGATGGTGACAAGCACGTCCCTCAGCCTGGCACTCCCCCTGCCCTCCTGCAGGTGGGGCACCCACCCCCCTATGGTGCTAACAGCTCTCCACCAGGTGGTGTGAGGGCGGGGTGGGCGGAAGAGAGGGCGGGGCTGGGTTCTGGTTAGCTGTGGGATCACTGCTGGAAGAGCAGCTCCCCTCCAGACTTCCCACTTTGTGCCTTTAGTAAACACTGTGCTTTGTACATGCTTGTCCTGTGTCTTTGGAGCGGGCCTGGGGCTGACAGAAAATGGGAGGATTCAACCCAGCTGGCCCCTTTCTGGATTCCTAGTTCAGATGCCCCTGATGAGGGTCAGGATGGGGGCTACGGAGAGGAGGGAACCAGTCGGTCACCCGGATCCCCCCAGTCTCAGCCCTGTCCCAGGGAAACTGGAGATGCAGCCTTGCTTAAGGAGTTTGGGCACTGTTGGGGGCATAGTACCTCCTTATGGCCACAAGATGGCGATGCAGCCATGCTGGTCCCATGCCTCCAGTGTGGCCCGAGCCGCAGAGTCCAGGTTGCACTGTCCTTAGCTGCTTCTTTGGGTCAGCTTTGGACCAGGTTACCCCTGGCCCAGGTGGGGGGCATGTTTTTCCTGTTTTCCACCCCCAGTTCTGGTGGCGACCTCCCCAGATTCTCCCTGCTGTGTAGGTGGGCTGAACCCCAGCTAGAGAAGGCCTGGCTGGGTGC
>NW_007774432.1:0-1945 GCF_000696425.1 Galeopterus variegatus | reverse complement strand
CCAGATTCTCCCTGCTGTGTAGGTGGGCTGAACCCCAGCTAGAGAAGGCCTGGCTGGGTGCTCTGGAGGCCAGACTGGCCCCTCCTCTCTCTGTCTTAGTGTCTGTAGCAGGACAGTCTTCCTAGTAACTGAGGGGCTGCGACTTCTGTGGGTTTGGGGAAAGGGATGCACGTGAACTAGTTTGGGAGGAGACGGGAGCACAGGACACTGGGTGGGAGTCAGGGATGTGGGTTCTACTCTCTGCTGTGCTCTGGCGCTGTCTGGCAGTGAGGCCTGGCAAATCCTTTCCTCTCTCTGGGGTGCAGTTGCCTGCCACATAACAGTTCCCAAGGGCCGCTGCTCCCCTGGGACGGGGACATGGGCTTGGGGCAGTGAGGGGTTGAGTGGCAGCTGCTTGAGCCCCAGAAGTCTGGGGGAGGAAGGAAAGGGTTCTTCTTAGACTTCCTCCAGTCCTCTCTGGACTTTCCATGGTCTCTTCAGGCAGAGACCAAAATGGCTTCCTCCTCACTGGACCCTGATAGGAAGAAGGGGCCTAATTAAAAAAAGAAAAATCCCAAGATGAAAATGGCTAAGAGAGCAATTTCCTCTATGTAGAGTGGAAGATCAAATCAACCTAGGAGCAATTAACATGCAAAGGGAGAGCAGGAAAGGGGGCCAGGGCGGCCTGGGCACTGATGGCGGCTGGGCTGGCAGAGGCTGCAGGATTAATCTCAAGGTTAGATGAAGCTGTGGATGACCTTGTAGAGCCTGAGCCAGTTTGGGCGCTGGTGGCTCTTTCCAGTTCCAGGTATCACCACACTGCCTGGGACTTGCCCATGGCCTGGGAACCCCCCTCCGAGCCCCTCCTGGGGCAAGCCCTGGACTCTGGCTGGGAGAAACTTGGTGATACAGGTTTGGGCTGCCTTGGCACTGGAGGGGGTAGGAGTCTGGGAACTCCCAAGGCCAGTCCTTCAAGCAGTTGGGAAATCTCTGTCCCACTTAATCTTCCCTTTCACCCTGGGGATTTTCTCAGTGGAGTGGAGAGCTGCCCGCCTGCTTCCTCAAGACCACCGGTATTCCCCCTCCACCTGCCTGCTGGCTTCCTGCCCCAGGGCTCTTTCAGCCTGGCTACAACAGAAGCTTGAGGGGTGGGGTCTGGGCACACATTGGGCAGGACTGAGGATGTGAGTGGGCTTCTGTCCACAAGAGGGCGCCACTGGGCCAGGACCATGAAGCTGCCCGTCCTGGCTGGTGGGGGTGAGGGAGTCTCAGCTTAACTAAATGTACATTCCAAAGTGCCCACCTGGGTGGCTTCCACCCTGACTGGGAGTCCTGCAGTCCTACCGGTTTGATTAAGGTGGCCCAGATGCTACCCCCAGCATTTCAACAAGCCACCAGAAAGTATTCGTGTGTCTGAGGCTGGAATGGAGTGGAGCTGTCACTTCCCACTGGTGGTTATGAACGCCTCTGATTCCATTTTAAAAAGGGAATGTGTTCTTCATTCATGCTCTTTATTTGGTCCACAGGGAAAACTCTTTTTAAAAAGGCAGAGTGGGGAAGTGGGCTGGTGTGAAAGCAGAGATGAGCCCGTCCAGCTCCTTCATTTCAGTGAGAACAAATGTGCAAATGGGAGTGGGGTCTGGGAAAGGGGAGGACGAGCAACTGTGGCTCCCTCAGGTCCCACACGGGTCCCCAAAGCAAGAGCCAGGGTGCTGGGGCAGGGGAAGTGGTGAGGGTGGAGGATGCAGAGAGTGCCCAGCCACGAGCCTACCCTTCTCAGCTCCAGTTCCTGTGTCTGTGTGTCCTCACAGCTGCTCTCCCTGCCGAAGTACCTACCTCCTCAGCAGCAGCGTTAGGAAGTTCTGCATGTCCAACCACATCTGCTTGGAGGCCTGCTCCACCATTTGTGGGGCAGGGCTGTCCCGGAGGCCAGGACTGGAGTGGCAGCCCGGGAGGGGAGGAGGAC
>NW_007774431.1:2423-4055 GCF_000696425.1 Galeopterus variegatus | reverse complement strand
GAAGTGAGATAAGCCAGTCACAGAAGAACAAATACTTCATGATTCCACTTAGAGGAGGTATTAGATAGGCAAACACAAAGAAGCAAAGAATAGAATGGAGGTTGACAGGGGTTAGGGAAGGAGAAAATGAGAAGTTACGGATCAAGGAATATAAAATTTCAGTTGTGCACAATGAACAGGTTCTAAGGATGTGCTGTATAACATTGTGCTTGTAGATAATACTATACTATATCCTTAAAAATCGGTCGAGAGTATATTTCATGTTGTGTTCTTACCACATTAGAATTTTTTAAAAAGATTTGTCCGGGCCGAGCCCGTGGCATGCTCGGGAGAGTGCAGCGCTGGGAGCACAGCGACACTCCCGCTGCGGGTTCGGATCCTATTTAGGAATGGCCGGTGAGCTCACTGGCTGAGTGTGGTGTGGGCAACACCACACCAAGGGTTGCGATCCCCTTACCAGTCACGAAAAGGACAAAAAAAAAAAAAAAAAAAATTGTGCATTTGAGTGCATGAATATTGTTTCTCAATTATTTATTTTTAAATACATGTAACCTCAAAAGTGTAGAAACATTCTAACAATCTCATTTTTCATATTAGTACCTTCCTCATTTCTTAATACAATAATATCATTAAAACATAGCTTGAAAAAATATACATGATACATGGTTAATTCTATGCACTGAATACTTCATATTTATTTATCTATTCATTTATTTTTCCTANAATAAAGCATCTGAAAATGAATCTTCTATCCACTGAGCTGAAGTACTGCTTTTAAATAAATACGTAGTACAGGATAGATGCATTTTCAGATGCCCCACCTCTGGGGATCAAACCAAATTCTGAATCAGGAACGATGCATCACTGCCCTCTACACAATATTCATATTGATGTTTCTCAACCCCTTCTGCAACTCTGGTTTTCTTTTCTTTTTTTTCCTCTAAATTTTTTTTTGTTTGTTTGTTTACTTATTTATTTACTTATTTTTAAATGTTTTGTTTTTATTGGTTTTGAATATTCATGGGGTACAAAGCAAATTGTCCCCACTCATGCCTAAGATGTGATTGCCAGATCCATACTGGCAGAATGTCTATTACCACAAATTGTAATTATAACCTGTGTCCGCACCCAATTATACCCAACCTCCCTCCCATCCCCTTTCCCCACTCCACTGTGTATCCCCAGGTATGTTCTCTTCCTCTGCAAGTCCAACACACCACTGTGGTCTTTCTTTCCTTTCTTCTTTATCTCTTAGCTCCCACTAATGAGAGAGTACATATAGTATTTATCCCTCTCTCTGTGCTTTGCTTATTTCACTCAACATAACTTTCTCCATGTTGTTGCAAATGGGAGAATTTCATTCTTTTTTATGGCAGAGTAGTATTCCATGGTTTATATATAACACAGTTTCCTATCCAATCATCCATCAATGGACATTTAGGTTGATTCCATACCTTGGCTATTGTGAACAGAGCTGCAATGAACATGGGAGTGCAGGTATCTCTTCAACATGATGATTTCCATTCCTTTGGGTATATATCCAGAAGTGGGATGGCTGGATCATATGGAGGATCTATCTGTAGTTTTTTGAGAAAACTCCATACTGTTTTCCATAGTGGTTGTACTAATTTA
>NW_007774431.1:0-1423 GCF_000696425.1 Galeopterus variegatus | reverse complement strand
TAGGCCTTTTGCTCATTATTTATTTATTAATTTATTTGTGTTTTGCTATGGAGTTGCTTGAGTTCCTTATATATTCTGGATTAACCCCTTGTCAGATGTATAGTTTGAAAATACTTTCTCCCATTCTGTGGTTTGTCTTTTCACTCTGTTGACTGCTTTGTTTGCTGGGCAGAAACTTCTTAGTTTGATATAATCCCATTTGTTTATGTTTTTTTGCTTTGTTTTGTTTTGTTTTTGCTGCTAGTACTTTTGGAGTCTAATTCATAAAGTCATTGCCCAGTCCTATATCCTCTGGAGTTTCCTCATGCTTTCTTCCAGGTGTGTTAGAGCTTCAGGTCTTATACTTAAGTCTTTATTCCATTTTGAAGTGATTTTGCTATACGGCAAGAGGTATGCATCCTGTTTCTTTCTTCTACACATGGATATCCAGTTTTCCCAACACCATTTATTGAAGAGGCTGTCCTTTCTCCAATGTGTGTTCTTGGTGCCTTTGTTGAAGATCAGTTAACTGTAAGTATGTGGGTTGGTTTTTGTGTTCTCTATTCTGTCCCGTTGGTCCAGGTGTCTGTTTTTATGCCAGTACCACAGTGTTTGGGTTATATAACTTTATAGTATAGTCTGAAGTCAGGTAGTGTAATGTCTCTAGTTTTATTTTTTTGCTCAGGATTGTTTTGGCTAATTGGAATCCATTGTTGTTCCATGTGAATTTTAGGATTTTTTTTTTTTCTATTTCTGTCAAGAATGTCATTGGTATTTTAATGGAGATTGCATTGAAACTGTAGATTGCTTTTGGTAGTATAGACATTTTCACAATGTTAATTCTTCCAATCTTTGAACAGAATGGATATTAAACATTAAATACAATACAGAATTATGTTCAATACAAAATTAGATTTTGTAATTTTTTTATTTACAAAAAAATGTAAATAAAGATACTTGGGATTGAAAAAAAATTACATTGCATTTATTCTGAAGGGCCATTACGGTTAGAAAAAAAATAAAAATGTTTTTGAAAGATAATGAGTCTTCTTTAGGTGATATGTTCTAAATTGCATTTGAGAGACATAAGATATACACTTTGTGAGTGGTAAAAAGATGTGGCATGTAAAAGGTGAAGCAATATTTATTAAATGTGGCACAAAAATAATACAGAATGGCTATTTTATGTATGTGTTTGAAGGTATTATTTTTATTGCCAAATTTTGGAAAAGACCATAGTGACCTACTGTTGAGTTTTACCAGGGGCATAGCACATTTATCTCATCCAGAACATACACAGTGACTACTCATTACCTTTTGGTGTTAAAATATGACTTTACACTTTTTCTCTAAATAAAACCTCTGAAATATTATTTATTTTGTTTTTTCAAAGCCACATAATCTCTTAGACATTTTTATTTGAATAGTATTATTTATCAAACAT
>NW_007774430.1:3669-4056 GCF_000696425.1 Galeopterus variegatus | reverse complement strand
GCCAAGTCCTAAGAAAGTTTTAAAATGGGGCGGGGGTGGGGGTGTGCTAGTCTCTGTTTATGTTTTATGTCCAGGATATGGAAAGGTTTTCATACATCATGAATTTAGATTTACCCAATGAAGTTAGTACAATCCTTGTACAAGCTAAGTATGTGCCTGTTAACCGTGGAGGTTGCCTGCTGAAGACTGTCTGCAGGGGCACTACTGAAATACCACACTTGTGGGTCATGTTTGCATCACTGCTGTGTTTTTCCCATTTGAAAATCACTTACCTCTATAGCAGTCAGCTAAGCGTGGAAGACACAGGCCTTCCCTTCAACTTACTACGTCGTGAAACGTGAGCATAAAACGCCCTGCGAGCAGCACACTCAGCGAGGAGTGTGGGGA
>NW_007774430.1:0-2591 GCF_000696425.1 Galeopterus variegatus | reverse complement strand
CCCTCCCTCTTAACAGTCACAGTGGGGACTGTGTTTCTAATACATGAAACTTGGGACACAATTCAACCCACGGTGTGCATGTTTCAGGTCTCATTTTGCTTGCCCTGTTAGCTGTTCTCAGCATCGTCGGCCAATCAATTCCCATTCTCCTGGTTCTCCTTTTATCTTGTCATTCTCTTTTGTCAACCCATCTTCCTTTCTGGCCATTAAATATTGACCTTCCTAAGGCCTGGCTCTTTTCCCCTTCTTTGTTCTCTTTCACTTGACAATGTCATTGAAGCCCATACCTTTACCACAGAATCACAAGTGACAATCAGATTTCTCTCTCCTCCAGTCTGCACTCTCATGAGTACAGCCGCCTGGCTGAGTCCTTCAGAAACCTCCAGGCCTCGGCCTAGACCTGGCCTCGTGGTCTCGCACACCCCATCTTCTGTCCTCCATCCGCTCAGGTTCTGATTGCTCTTCCCGCCTGTATAACTAAGTCATCAGCAGGTCCCATCGAGTGCTTCCTCTACCACCGTCCTGCGTTGTCCCCTTCTCCGTCTCTGCAGCCACTTCCTAGTCCCAGTTCTCCCTCTTTCTTGCCTGCATTGGTGAGGAAGGGCCTTCACTGCTGTCCCTGCAGTTGGTTCTCTGTGACACGGCTGGAATTCTGGTTTTAGAATACAGCTCTGTTCACATATTCCTCTGCTTAAAAGCTTTTAATAGCTTCTCATTGCTTTTACAATGAAGACCGCTGTCCTCAGTATGGCCTTTAAGGCTGTGTGTGGTCTGGCCCCTCTTCCAGCCGTGTCTTGATTCCTGTGCCCGCGGGCCTTTAGTGCCTTGAATGTGTGCCTCTGCTCCCCTCACCGCAGGGCCTCTGCACCTGCTGCTCCTCTGCCTGGATTCTGCTTTCCCCTCAGCTCATCAACTCCTGCTCTGATTTCAGATCTCAGCTCAGTCTTGTCTTCCTCTGTTAATCCTTGCGTGAGGTCCCTGAATAGGTCTATTGCCCTATTATACTATTTGTGTAGTATTAATTGTACCTGTAGCACAAATTATACTTTATTTTTATTTGTGTGATTGTTTATAGTCTAATCCCTCAGGCTTGAAACACTGTGAAAAGGCTGAGACTGTATTAGACTTCGGTTGTGTTCTCCAGTGCCTAGTGCAGAGCTGTAGTTGGTGTTTTGACAGATGTCCAGTGGGACGAGCATGCAGGATGGAGGAAATATTATCTGCAAGGCATGAAAAAAATCCTACAGCATTTTGGACAAAACTTGATATTTATGGCTGAAGTGTGGGTATTGCAGAAAAGAAGTGAGAGATGAGACCAGAAAGGCTGGGCCCAGACTGTGAAGGGCCCTAGTTGGCCAGTGTTTGTCCTTAGACCCAAAGGATGTGGGCAACCATGAAGCTCCCCTATATGGGGAACAAGAAATAAGTACTGTGTAGGGATCTAGGCCTTGAAAAATAGGTGGGTCCCCTGCATATAAGATGTAATGATTTTTGACCCTTCTCTCTATTTCATCAGTTACATCGGGGACCTTGGCTGGCATCATGTGAATGAGATTCTACCACTCTGGAAAATTTATGCCTGCAGGTTTAATTGCAGGAGCCAGGTACTTTCCATTCTATTACCCTTTTATACCAGTGTGGAGTTTAGTTTATTGCCCAAGATACTTTATACAGAAGGTCCTTGACTTAACGATGGTACATTGAAGATGCACTTTCAACTTAGTTTTTTCAAACTGTGATGCATTTATCCAGACATAACTCCATCATGAGTTGAGGAGCATCTGTACATTCATAAATTTACTTGGTTTCATATACATGATGGTAAGCATCAAGTGAAATTATTTAATTTACACACAAATAAGAGAGTCTGCAAAAATAGCTGATTGAATGTCAAAATGGAATATTCATTCACTGAGGAAATGGTTTTGTTCTCATATGTGCTCCCTGGGCCATCATGGCTTCTCCCTACAGTGACAGAAGCTTCAGTGCAAGGACGTGACCGCAGCTCTTTGGGTGACTGTCAGGGTGGGGTCTGTATTTCTTAGTTGTTTAAGTGTTCTTTGTTACTGAAAATTTTGCTAAAAGGGAAAACAGCAGACTGAATATTTTGCTAAAAGGGAATTTGATTGAATCCTATTTTCTAATTGACTTTAAATTCTAAGACCCAAGCCAAATGTGTTTTTTTAAATCTAGTCCTTAAGTATAATAAAGGCATCCTGAAGGCAGGAGAATTTTTTTTTTTTTGTCCTTTTTGAGACCGGCCACACCGCTCTCAGCCAGTGAGCGCTGTGAGTGCACCAGTCATCCCTATATAGGATCCGAACCCACAGTGGGAGCGCTGCTGTGCTCCCAGCACCGCACTCTCCTGAGTGCGCCACGGGCTCGGCCCAAGGCAGGAGAATTTTTAAAAATCTGTTTCAGAAAAAGATGACATACTTTAGTTTGGTTGTAGTTATGATGCTATCAAGCGTATGATTTATACTTGAAGTAAAAGCGTCAGTGTAGACCAAGGTCAAGAGCAGTAAACTGCGAGGCTGGAGATCTACCATTATTTAGCTCTGTGACCATGGGTGGGCCTTGATCTTTGTCAC
>NW_007774429.1:0-4056 GCF_000696425.1 Galeopterus variegatus | reverse complement strand
ATTATTTTTTATGGCTGAATGGTATTCCATTGTGTGTGTGTGTGTGTGTGTGTGTGTGTGTATGTGTGTGTGTATATATATATATATATACATATATATATATATATATATATATATATGCTACATTTTCTTTATCCAGGCATCTGTTGATGAACTTGGGTTGATTCCATGTCTTGGCTATTGTGAATAGTGCTGCAATAAACATAGGAGTGCAAGTATTTCTTCGATATATTGATTTCCCTTTGCAAGGAGACTATTTTCAAAGCTTAGCCTGTATCCTCTGGAGTCTGTGGGACATGTGGCTGTGACCATACTCGTGCTTGATAAAGTCTAAAGGTGAGAGACATATGGGTGACCAGCGGTCCTATCAGCCTACTGAGGAGGGATGGCCATGGGGCAAGGCCTGCACTCTGAAAGCTTTTCAGGAAAAGATATATGAATAAAAACATGTGTGATTCTGAGGATCAGATATGGATTATGTAGAATGCATCCTGGGAAGACCACCTGGTGAGGCAATAGGACTCCAGCAAAGTAGTCTCTTTAGAATGGAGATATGGGAATGACTATGTCCACACAGTGTGAGACATGAGGCCACAGGGACCCCACTGCATACACAGCTGACTACAGAGCCCAAATGAGGATATCTCAAGATTACATGGAAAATCCACCTCTCCTCCACCTTGCTTCCCCACCCTAGCCAGCATCACCTCTACACCTTTTTTCATCCTCCTCCAACCCCATGTGTGTACAGTCGCCAGAGTAATCTTTTAAAAATGTGATTGAGGGGCCAGCCCCGTGGCGCACTTGGGAGAGTGCGGTGCTGGGAGTGCAGCGATGCTCCCGCCGCGGGTTCAGATCCTATATAGGGATGGCCGGTGCGCTCAATGGCTGAGCGTGGTGCGGACACCAAGCCAAGGGTTGCAATCCCCTTACCGGTCACAAAAAAAGACAAAAAAAAAAAAAAAATGTGATTGAGTCAACTCCCTCTCTCGCTTAAGCATCTCTCAGCAGGTTCTCTCTGCCTTTCTGATGTCATACAACATGTTCACCATGGTGAAAAGCTTTTGTGTGAGTTAGGGGGAGCCCATCTCTAACTTTACTGCAGGCCAAGCCCTCTTGTTCACTACACTTTAGCCCTGTGGCCTTCTTTTAGTTCTTTGAATGCACAAGCTCTTTAATTCCACAGGGTCTTTACGCCTGCTGCTTCATATGCCTGGAATGCTCTTCCAATCACTCTTCTCTTTGTTAGTGAACGCTCATTCTTTGACTCTCTTGTTATTTCTTCAAGGAAGCTGTGTTTAAAACATTTCCCCTCCCGTGTCTAAATTATCTTTTTTTATTGTTATTCTTTCTCACAGAACTCTGGTTATTTTTTTACCACATTTATCACACTTTATTATTTATTTGAGAGTTCTTTTTTGTCCGCCTTTTTGTCTGAGCTGTGAACTCAATGAGGAAGGACTGTGTCTGTCTATTTGCCACTGTATATCCAGCTCTGAGTGTGATGCCTGAAAAACATGCCTTAAGTAAATTAATGAACAAATCCTTTCATATGCACACATGTACTGAGGCATGGTGACTTGTTTGAGATAATTTGTTGAAGCTGATTCATCAACAGGTAGAAATAGTATTCAAGAGCTGAAAGGGGACTTGGAGCTCTGACTTTATTATTTCATTTTAAAGAAGCCTGAGGGTCCAAGAGGTAGAATGATTTGCTCCAAGTCAGAGGAGGTCCTCCTCATTTCACTCTTTCACAGCTTGACCTAACCATTTCCTCCCTTTATTTGGGTTGTTTAACCTACATGTAGCAAGAGTAAGAGAGAGTTGAACATATGAGAATCTTCAAAAAGTTCATGGGAAGATGAGTATTATCTTCCAATTCCATTTTCTCACATACTATTTGAAGTACTTTTGTATATTTGGAAGATGGAAGGCAAGTGGAGGTATGGTAAGCAATTTAGCAGAAAACAGAAAGATTGTATTTTTCAATAGCAACTTGGAAACTTGGAGGTCATGGAGCTTCAAACACTGTTGAATTTCAAAATTATGAGAGAAAATGATTTCTAACTCATAATTTTATACCCAGCCAAATTACCAACACATATGAAGGTAGAATAAAGCTATTTTCCAATCTTCAGGTACTCAATATATTTACTTTCCATATACCCTTTCTTAGAAAACTAATGGAAAATGTGACTTACAAAAATGAGAGAATAAATCAAGAAAGAGGAAAATATTGGATCTGGTACACAACAGAAGAACTGACATGAGGAGAGGTAAATACTATCCCCTTATAACAACTATGCTAGACTGAAGCTGCAAGATGAAGTAAGGCAGTAGATTTGGAAGAAAATTGAGCTTAAAACCTTATTAATGCTTTTGAGGTTTGGATATTATAATAGATATGACATTTGACTTATCTGTGAGAGCATTTGGAAAAAACAATTATAAGTGCATAAAAAGTTAAGGAAGTGAAAAAGGCAATTTCTAATTTGAGAAAATGTAAAATCTGTGTAAGAGAAGAAATGTAAACATAGTCAATAGTCACAAGAGTACATAAATTGACTTCCACTTAACACAAATTTGTGACAAAACTACCTGGGAAAATGGGAGCAAGGGAGCAAAACTTGTGATGTAACTCTTTTGGGAAGGTGAGAGCAAAGAAGAAACGAAAAAGAGGTAGTGCTGGAGGTGTGTGAATCGAATCCTCATCTTCTATAGCAGGAAGCCAACAAGTGTTTGATTATCCAAGGAACAGCAGGAGAAGCACAATATTTAGAAATACTGAGTTAAATGCCAGAAAAAGCAAATAAAGAGGACGAAAGTGGTTGCCTTTCAGAAGTGACTCTGAGATGAGACAAGTTTCATTGCAGTGTGTTCATTACCATCTGTCTTTAAGCTATTCTCACATACTACTGTGACAAAAAGCAAATAAAAAATTAAGTGTGGAAACAGTCAAGTCAGTCGCTTGCAATGACGTGCTTCTTGATCGATGGAGATGTACAGAAAACATGGGGCCAGCTCATCACACAAGTCATCACTTCTTCCCTGAGCATTTGAAGTTCTGGGCTAAATCTAAGACAGTTTTATGAGTTACAGCTCAAAATTTTTAAGAATGTTAATCATGATATTCCAATGGAGTTTAGAATGGATCAGTGTAAACCAATACAGCACTGATTAGGTGCTAGGCACTGGGCTGTTTTATGAGCACGGTATCGTTTATCACTATGGATAGGTGAGCCATCCATAGAGAACCAAACACTGAAGGTCTAGAGCATGAAGAACTCTATACATAAGTGTTGGAAGAAAATATTGAAGTGTTTTTCTCAGTGTAGGGCTAGGCACTGGGCTGTTTTATGAGCACGGTATCGTTTATCACTATGGATAGGTGAGCCATCAAACACTGAAGGTCTAGAGCATGAAGAACTCTATACATAAGTGTTGGGAGAAAATATTGAAGTGTTTTTCTCAGTGTAGGTAGCTGAATCTGGATGACAGATTCAGCTGGATGACATGCTTCTGTTGCTTTTTAAAAAATGAAATTGATTACATATGTCTGTAAAACTCAGACTCATTTTGATAACATTTTGCCATGGGGGCATTGCTTAACCCTTAGTCAAATTTCATATAATGTCAAAGTTAAAGACAAAGCGAGATAAAACAATGGTTTACAACTGAGATTACTTAATTACAGAAATAATTTGGAGAATGAGTAAAAATAAACTTGTATAAGAAAAGAAACGTAATCACAGTACAATACTTGAATCAGTGGTAAACAATGGTTAAATTATTACTTATAATTAATTTGCTTCCAGATTGTACAACAGGATTACTCCTGTAATTGATATGATTAAAATTAATGTAAATAAAATAATAAAAAAGATTCTTTACTGTGATTTGGGAAAAAAAACTTTAAAAAATCTATAACTATATGTAATAAATATGAATATTGACAAATATATCTACAAATATTTTTTAGATTATATAAAATATTTATAAGTACTTCAAAGGTAAATACAGGCAAGATAGTCCAAAGACATTCCAGGTTCCTGTTCC
>NW_007774428.1:1865-4056 GCF_000696425.1 Galeopterus variegatus | reverse complement strand
GCTGCTGTAGGAAGCACCCCAGGCTCTCCCAAGCTGGGGCAGTGAGGGGACAAGGGCCTCAACCATGCCCTTCCCATACCTGCAACAAGCCCAATGATGACCACCAAGCTGCCACAGGAAGCGCCCCAGGCTCCTGAGCTAGGGTGGTGGGGAGGCGAGGGCTTCAGCGACACCCCCCTGACATCTGCACCCAGCCCTGCAATGACCAAGCCCCCACTGGAAGTTGCCTAATCTCCCTTGCAGGAATGAGGGGGGTGCCACAGGTCTCAACCCCACCCCTCCTCATTCCTCCTTCTCCCACCTATTTCCTTCCCCTTTACCCTCTTCCCCTCCACCCCAACTGCTCCGCAACAACATCATAGAATGTAAAAAAAAAAAAAAGGAATATTAATAAATAAATAAGCTTTAAAAATTAAATAATTTAAAATAATTTAAAAATTAAAATTAAAAATTAAAAAAATTAAAAAACTACATAGAGGAAAAACTATAGCCAGCATTGGTCTGGGCAATGATTTTTGTTTTTTAATTTGATCCCAAAAGTCAGGCAACNAGCCAGCATTGGTCTGGGCAATGATTTTTGTTTTTTAATTTGATCCCAAAAGTCAGGCAACAAAAGCAAAAATAGAAAAATGAAGTTACATCAAACCAAAAAACTTCTTAACAGCAAAGGAAGCAATTGGCAAAGTGAAGAGGCAACCTACAGATTGAGAGAAAATATTTGCAAGCCATAGGTCTGAGAAGGGGTTAATATTCAAAATATGTAAGAAACACAAACAAATCAGTGGCAAGAAAACAAAAGACCTAATCTTTTAAATGGGCAAAGGACCTGAATAGACACTTATCAAGACATACAAATAGCAATTCTGCTCTGAAGGTGAGTGCAGGGAGAAAGCTGGCTCACCCTTCCACAGTGTCTGGGTTCTCTACACCTCGCAATGTTGCTGGATCTCCTTCTGTAGCTTCTCCAAGTCCTGGGCCAGGTGCTTGTGTGGCTCCACGGATTCCAGCTCTTTTCACCAGTCACCTGCAACTTCAAGGTCAGTCAAAGACAGACGGGGACTCCAATTTGTCTTTGTGGTTTCCAGTTTCTCCTTTCTCAACCACACTTCCTTCCTCACCTTCATTTCTATCTTGTCATCCCAACTACCATCTCTGAAAACCTAACGTGTCTTCAGGTCCACTACCAAACAAAAACATTCTCTGCAGATCTTTTCACCAGCTCCCACCATTGCCTTAAGTTTCATCCCCGTAATAAATTCCTTATTTCAGGTAATTAATGGTGGTTCTGCTTCTCTATTGAACCATAACTAAAAACCAAAATTGTCAAAAGTTAATGAATTTGTCATACGTGCCTTGAATTTTTGTAAAATAAAAAAAAAATTATAGTTGAAATACCGCTTTTTCTCTTTCTGAGTCTCTTTCTCTGCCCTCCTTCCCTGAAAACAACTATTATGATTTTGATGTCTATTTTTCATGCCATATATTTTATGTTTTACTACTCATAGACAATGTGTATGACTTGGAGTTGTTTCAAAATTTTACATAAATGATAACATACAAACATTACTTCACAATTTAATTTTCAACATTATCGTTTAAGATCCATAAGCTAGTTTTAGTTTCTATATTTAAGTGCAATAAAATATTACACAATATGGATATACCACATTGGTTCTATTGTTGTTTTACTACAAATATACTGCAATGATACCATTTTTTCTTTTATATTGAATATAATGCACATATAGGAAAGTACACAAATCTTATGTGTTCAGCACAACAAATTTTTGCTTGTGTATACATCCGTATAGCCACTATGCAAAACACAATATGGAAATTTTTCAGCACCTCAGTAGGCTTCCTCTCAATACAGCCTCCCAGAGGCAACCACATATTTGGTTAGTTTTATGTGATATTAGACTTCATAGAAATGGGGTCATACAGTGTGTACTCTTTTGTATCTGACTTTTTATCTCAACACTATGTTGCCACATGGGATTCATCTATGTTGTATACAGTAGTGCTACATACCACATACATTGTCAGTGCACTGTAGTAGGAATTCTATGAATATAATGTAGATTGCATAGCTATTTCACTGTTGATGGGCATTTGGAGTAGGTCCAGTTTGGGGCTATTATGTACAATGCTAATATGAACCTTTTAGTATTAGATGAATGAGCCATAAAAA
>NW_007774428.1:0-1157 GCF_000696425.1 Galeopterus variegatus | reverse complement strand
GGGGCTATTATGTACAATGCTAATATGAACCTTTTAGTATTAGATGAATGAGCCATAAAAAGTGGAATTTTAGAGGTGAAAAATAGTTGAATGTCTGCAGTTGGAGATGATTAACCTAACACATGCCTTGTGGTAGGCACAAAAGCACTCATTTCCCTTCAGGACTGTAGCAGCCGTGGAGGTTTACCACTCAGATCTCCTGTCAAGAAAGAACTTGCCACTCTGCTGTAAGGAGTGCAGTTAACTGAGAGCACCCAGCTGCGGGCACCTTCAAGGCTCACCTTATCTTCTGATCTGAGATCTCACCCTTCCTAAGCAGTCTACAGAGAATGACTGAGCAGAGCAGGGTTACTAGGGCCAGACCATCTTTGCCGAAGCTAATTTCTCTCATGAGCAATCTTCACTCTCAGTTAGTCCAGAATGTCAAATAAGCAACACAATATTAAGCCTTTTCCTGCTCAATCTTGATCTTTCCGTTTGACTGTTCACAGACATTACCCTCCAGTAAACTCCTTGTAATTCTAATTCAGTCTGCTGCTGCCTAAAGAACCCAGCAGGCACAGTTGGTAGCAGGTATAGTCGGAGAAAGCAGGCAGTAAAATGGGGTTTGGAGACCAGATTGCTCAATATCTGACTGGCAATAATAATGGGATGGTATGTGGGGCACAGATTGCCCATGGCACAAGATAGTGAACCAATTGCTTTAACTCTCATCGGTGGTGACATGGGAAACTATTGTAGTGTAGGGGACACCCTGGTTGGTGGTCTGGCATTGGAGAAGTAAGGGAAGCCAATGCAAACAAGGACTGTGGAATTGGTTGATTATCAGTAAGTTATACTGACGCCCTACAGACAGTTAATGAAAGCTGAGGGACGTTGACAACTTATTGAAAACTACGAAGGCTAGAAGGCCTAGTATGTAGTTTACAAAGAGGCCCTTAACTCCTGTCATAGAAAGGCAGAAAAAGCTAAAGACCAAAATGAGGATCTAATATTCAGAGTTACAAACCCAAACCTTCAAAAATAGTTGAATACTAAGGGAAGTCTGTTTTGCCAAGTCCTGGTCAGAGAAACTTGGGACCTTCATATATGGATAGAGACATCTGGGTGGGTGCCCCTGAAGACTTTCACTCCCCAGCTCCTCTAAATCCTCGGAG
>NW_007774427.1:0-4056 GCF_000696425.1 Galeopterus variegatus | reverse complement strand
CTTAGGACTATATATTTCCCTTTTCCCTAAATATTCTATCCAATAGCAACTCAGCCCAGTACTGTTGTCTCTCAGTATCCATGGCAGGTTGGTTCCAGGTCCCCCGGTGGATACCAGAATCCATAGATGTTCAAGTCACTTACTTATAGTACCTAATCCAATGTGAATGCTAAAGTTTGTACATGTTCAGTACAAGCACAACCATTCTTTTTTTTGGCCAAATATTTTCAATCAGTGGTTGGTTGAATCCGCAGATGCAGAACTCATGGATAGGAAGGGCTCTACAATCCCTTCCCAAAGGGTGTAACAGGGTCATGCAGGAGCATCCCTCAGTGTACTCCCCATTGACCAAGCCCCTCTATTCAGTATTCATGTGCCCATGTGGCAAATTGTTCAACTCTTCCTGTGTGCTTTGCTTTTCTGTCAATTATAAGGTACAGAAAAATGCCTTCTGGGGATTAATTTTATATTACAGTGTGATTTGGTAAAGAGGGGATTAGTTTTTAGTGGAAGGAAACAACAGATAACTTTGGTCTTTGTTTTGGATTATTGAAGTTGACGGGTTTTTTTAATGTGGCTAATTTTTAAAAATATTGACAAATGAAAAATGTATATTAATGGTGTACCACATGATGTTTTCACATAGGTATATGTTGTGAAGTGATTAAATCAAGATGATTAACATATCCCTCATCTCACTGTCATTTTTGTGATGTCATTTAAAAATCTACTCTTATGAGTGAGATTATGTGGTATCCCTTCTGTGCCTGGCTTAGTACAAAGTTACAGTTAGATAGGACGAATAAGTTATGGTGTTCTAGGATGACTATAGCTAATAATATTTTATTGTATATTTCAAGATAACTAGAAAAGAGGATCTTGAATGTGATTGCCACAAAGAAATGATAAATGTTTAGCTGATGGATATGCTAACTACTCGGATTTGATCTTTGTACAATGTATGCATGTATTGAAGCAACACACTGTACCCCATAAACATGCACACTTAAAAGTATTTTGGGGGGCTGGCACGTTAGCTCACTTGGTTAGAGCATGGTGCAGATGACATCAAGATCAAGGGTTTGGATACCCGTACCAGCTGCCAACAAATATATGTATATTTTTTTTAAAAAGATAATTTAAAAATCTACTCTCTTAACTACCATGTGACCCAGCTATCCCACTTCTGGGTATATATCCAGAGGAATGGAAATCATCATGTCAAAGGTATACCTGCTTTACCATGTTCATTGCAGCTCTATTTACAATAGCCAAAATATGGAACCGACCTAAGTGTCTATCGATGGACTACTGGATAATGAAAATGTGGTATATATACGCAATGGAATACCACTCAACCATAAAAAAAAATAAAGAAAGAAATTCTGCTATTTGCAGCAACATGGATGACTCTGGAGAAAATTATGTTAAGTGAAACAAGCCAGACAAAGAAAGAGAAATACCGCATGTTCTCACTCATAACTGGCTTCTAGGAAGGAAGGAAGGAAGAAAGGGGGAGAGAGTGGGGAAGGAGGGAAGAAGGAAGGAAAGAAAGAAAGAAAAGACTACAACAATAAGTTGTACTTTCAGAAGGAGAGAACAAACCTAAGGATGCCAGAGATGGGGGGAGGGAGGGAGGAAGTGGGTTCAGAAGTGATAGGTTGGGCAAAGGGCATAAAGAAATATCACAATTTGTAAGAATGAATATGCTAATAATAAATACAAATTTAAAATTAAAAAAATTTACTCTTAGCAATTTTCAAGTATACTGAACATTATTATTCGTTATAGTCAACAAGCTGTACAACAAGTCTCCAGAACTTATTCCTCCTCTGTAACTGAAACTTAGTACCCTTTAACCTTCTCATCCTATTCTGCACCTCCCCCCCACCACCACTTTTCAGCCCCTGGTAACCCCCATTCTACTCTCTACTTATATAAGTTCAACTTTCTGCACTCCACATATAAGTAAGATCATGCATGCTTGTCTTTCTATATCTGTCTTATTTCACGTAATACAGTATTCATGTTGCCACAAATGACAGGATTTTCTTTTTTTTTTTTAAGACTTAATAGTATTTTATTGTGTATTTATAACACATTTTCTTTATCCATTCCTCTGCTGATGGCCATGTAAACTGATTCCTTATCTTGACTATTGTGAATAATGCTGCAGTGAACATGGGAGTACAGGTATCTCTTTGAGATACTGACTCCATTTTCCTTGGATATATACCCAGATTGGGACTGCTGGGTCGTATGGTAGTTCTATTTTTAGTATCTTCAGGAGCCTCTCTACTGTTTTCCATAATGGCTGCACTAATTTATATTTCTACCAGCAGTGTAGAAGGGTTCCCTTTTCCCTACATCCTTGCCAACATTTGTGATCTTTTGGTTTTTTTAAATAAAAGCCTATCTTACAGATGTATATTGACATCTCGTTATGGTTTTCATTTGCATTTCCCTGAATATTAGTGATGTTGAGCATTTTTTCATATGCCTGTTGGTCATCTGTATGAATTCTTTTGAGAAATGTCTATTTGGGTGTATGGCCCAGTTTTTAATGAGGGTTTTGTTTTCCTGTTGTTTTAAGTTGTATGAGTTCCTTATATATTGTGATATTGTAGATATTAACCACTTATCAGATTTATGGTTTGCAAATATACTCTACCTATCCATAGGTTCTCCCTTCGCTTTTGATTGGTTGTTTTGCTGTATATAAGTTTTTTAATTTGATGCAATCTATTTCCCTAGTTTTGCTTTTGATGCCTGTGCTTTTAGAGTGATATTCAAGGAATTTCCAAAGACTGATTTCAAGAAAATTTTCTCTTCATTTTCTTCCACTAGTTTTATAGTTTCAGGTTACATTTATGTTTTAAATTCCAGCCCAAGACCAGGGAGACTGTGGGGGTGGGGGAGGTGGGGGGCTGTGAGACCACCAAGAAAGCAAGGTAAATTTGAGAGCTGCCCAGTCCCCAAGGCTCCCCCCGCCGCCTGTGCCCATACTCGCGTAGCCTGACCTGCGGAGAACCGCAGACGGTGGTGGAGGAGGGAAGTTAAAACTGCAGAGAAGCAGCAGACCCTTCAGGATCCAAGCCATACATCAGGGTGAAACGAGTGAACTGTGATACCCCCGGCCACAATGACAAAACACCAAAGGAAAGAAACCAGAAATATGAAAAATCAAGAAAGTACATTGCCACCAAAGGAAATTAATAACTTACAAATGCTAGATCCTATAGAACAGGAAGTCTTTGAAATAACAGACAAGGAATTTAGAGTAACTATTCTAAGGAAACTAAATGGGATACAAGAAAACTCAGTGAAACAACACAATGATGTGAGAAAAAACATACAGGATCTGAAAGAAGAAATGTACAAAGAAATCAATGTCTTGTAAAAGAATGTAGCTGAGCTTGTGGAGCTGAAGGATTCATTCAGCGAAATAAAAAATACAACAGAGAGTTTAACCAGAAGACTTGAACAAGCAGAAGAGAGAATTTCTGACCTCAAAGACAGGCTGTTTGCATTATCACAGGCAGACCAGAAAAAAGAAAAACTAATCCATAAATTGAAGAAAATTTATGAGAGACAACTGACAACCTTAAGCGCTCAAATATCTGAATCATGGGTATTCCCGAAGGGGAGGAAAAAGGAAATGGCATTGAAAACATACTCAATGAAATAATAGCAGAAAACTTCCCAGGTATAGGGAAAGTCACAGATCCCCAGATTCAGGAAGCCCAAAGATCACCAAACACATTCAACCCAAAAAGGTCCTCTCCAAGATATGTGATAATCAAAGACAAAGAGAGAATCTTAAAAGCTGCAAGAGAGAAGCGGCAAGTCACCTATAATGGAGCCCCAATCAGAATAACATCAGACTTTTCATCAGAAACTCTAAAAGCCAGAAAAGAATGGGATGATATATTCAAAACACTAAAGGACAAAAACTACCAGCCAAGAAAACTTTACCCAGCAAGGCAATCCTTCCGAAATGAAGGACAAATAGTATATTTCTCAAACAAACAAAAACTGTGGGAGTTCACTACCACA
>NW_007774426.1:0-4057 GCF_000696425.1 Galeopterus variegatus | reverse complement strand
TACCGGTCATCTTTAAAAAAAATAAATACAATTAAAATATCTGTATATTAAATAAGACAAGAAACATATTAGATTAAATTTACTAGGTGAATAAGCTGAAACAATTTTTACAAATAGACAATCATATTCGTTATACCGCATACATGTTTGTATTTATCTGTAATTATTTTCCTTAAAATAGTCAACCATTTATAGTAATTATCATCTTTAACCAAAGTAACTGACTTTTTCCAGACACAAGAGAAAATTAGAGGACAGAAAACCAAGGACTGTTTAGCTGTTGTTCTTTCTACAAACATTCAGCAGTCCTTTCATTTTACTTTAACATATTTGAGGTGGCAATTATAAATATATATATGTATATATAATTATATATACATATATATATAAAATGTCATCCAAAAGCATTTTCATGCTTTGTTAATCTATCTCCATCCTAGAAAATAAAGATAAATACTGACTTTAGTGGACAATGTTTTGTATCTGCTTCTTACTTAGAAACTGTTCAGGCATCCAGTAATTATTATTTTTTAAAGATAATTTATTATACATATATATGGGGTGCAAAGTTGACTTTCAATAGTTGTGTACAATGTGTGATGGTAAGATCAGGATAGTCAGCTTATTCATCACAATATATAATCATTCTTTGTGTCCATTGACCAGTATCTCATTAACCCCCTTCCCTCCCCTTTTCCACCTCTAGTAATCACGGTTCTTTACTCTCCTTCTAAAAGTTCAACATATTGTGATTGTTGTTTCTTTCTTTCTCTCTCTCTGTCTCTCTTTATGGTTTCTAATAATTATTAACTAACTTAATTTGTCCAAACGTTTAAATTTACTTAAGATCTGGAAATCACAGTTTTGGCTAATTCATTAATCCTTATAAATTGCAGCACTGCAAGAATTTCATAAAATTAAACCCTTGAAAAAGACATCTGTTATTACCATTCCATCTAGTTGAATACAATTATATATAAATTGTAAGCAACTTTAAACAAGTTTTGGGAACAGCTGTAACTTAACTCATAAAACCAATGTAGGTAATTTAGAATATTTAAATCATGAGAAATTTAATCCTGGTTTTATGCTCACCAAAATTCGTGCTGACATTTTTATATGGTAAACTAATTCTTAAGCCACTAAAACTCTTCTTTATCTTGGAATTAAGGTCTTTTTTTTTTTTTTGCTTATTTTGTAAGCATAGTAAAAGAGACTATTATGAAAATATACTTTTCAGTGTCCATATAAAAGAAATAAAAACAATTTAATAACTTTTTTCTTTCTTTTAGACATTCCTGACTGTTTATCTGAACTTGATATTCCTAGAGTGTGCATATAATGATTGAATGACTTTTTGATCAATTAATCTTTAAAAGGTCTTAAGAAAAGGAAAGAGAGAGAGAGTGAGAGGAGGAATGGGGGGAAAAGAGACAGAGAGACAGGGAGCTAGCTTCAGACTATTAGACAGACAAAGAATCTATCACAGTAGAGGCTAATTATGATTCCTTTTCAAGGCAAGGGAAGAAAGTTTACCTGTAGAAAACCCATTTTGACATGTACACAAATAAACAAGGACTATATCTGGTTTAGACAATACTCAAGTCCTTGACCATGTTATCAAACACTATAATTAAAATGCTAACACTTATTAATCCTTTGGAGTATGAAAAAGAGAAAGGTACTTCTTACATTAAACAAAATGATCTTTTTTTTAAAAAAAAAAAACAAGACAATTTCCTTATGAGGATTTCTCTCCTTTTTCTTCTAAGCTACCTTTCAAATGAACAACATTGTTCATATCAAAAATTCCCCAAAGTGGAAAACTGAAGATTGCAACTAGACCGCTATCTCTCACCATACACATAAGTCAACTCCAAATGTATTAAAGACCTAAATTTAAGACCTGAAACTATGAACTTACTAGAAGAGAACATCCGCTACATGAAATTGGACTGGGCAGCACTTTTTTGAACAGGACTACAAAGGCATAGGCCACTAACGCAAAAATAGACAAATGGGACTGCATCAAACTAAAAAGCTTCTGTATAGCAAGGGACACTATCAGCAAATTGAAGAGACAACCTGCAGAATGGGAGAAAGTGTGTGCAGACTACACATCAGACAAGGGGCTCATATCCAGAAAATATATGGAACTCAAACAATTCAACAGCATAAAAACAAATAACCAATTAAAAAATGGGCAAAGGACCTAAACAGACATTTCTCAAAAGAAGACAAACAAATAGCCAACAGGCACATGAAAAAATACTCAACATCACTCATCAGGGAAATGCAAATTAAAACCATAATGAGATATCTCACCCCAGTTAGAATCGCTATTATCAGAAAGACAGAAAATAACACATGCTGGTGATGTGGAGAAAAGGAAACTCTCATAAATTGTTGGTAAGAATGTAAAGTAGTACAGCCATCATAAAAAACAGTATGGAGGCTCCTCAAAAAAACTAAAAATAAAACTACCTTATGACCCAGCAATCCCACTACTGGGTATATGCCCAAAGCAAATGAAATCAATATATTGAATAGACACCTGCACTGTCACGTTTATTGCAGCACTGCTTACAATAGGCAAGAGATGCAATCAACTTAAATGCCCATTAATGGATGAATGAATTTAAAAACTGCTGTGTGTATCTGTAGAATGGAATACTATTCAGCTATTTTTAAAAAATGAAATCCTGTCATTTGCAACAACATGATTGAAACTGGAGACCATCAGGTTAAGTGAAGTAAACCAGGCACAGAATGACAGATACCACATGATCTCAGTCAAATATGGAATCTAAATAAAGTGTTTCTCATAGAACTAGAGAGTAGAATAATGGTTACCAGAGGCCAGGAAGGAAAGCGGGGTTGGGGAAGGGCAGGAGGTAGATTAATGGCTACAAAGTTACAGGTAGCTAGGAAGAGTAAGTTCCCTAGTTCTAGGCTGACTAGATAACATTATATTGTATGTTTCTAAACAGCTAGAAAAGAGGATCTTGAATGTAATCACCACAAAGAAAAAATAAATGTTTAAGTGACAGAAATGCAATCCACCCCAAGTGAATCATTGTACAATATGTGCATGCATTGAAACAACACACTGCATCCCACAAATACGTACAATTAAAAAAAAGTTCACCAAAGAGGGTGTTGCAACTGCAAATTGTCTTTGGGTAGAGCTCCAAATTGTGCTAGTTAGAGAGAGAGCATACAAATTAGCGTTTCAGTGAGTAACTATGAAAGAAGCAGGTGTTTGGCCTGGAGGAGGTGCAGTTTGGGATTAATAAGACCCCGTGAGAATGCCAATGGTCTGTAAGGATGGTGCTTGTGCCAACGTGTGCCCTGGAACTTGGCCTAAAGTCGTTGGTCTCTGACAAGAGCTGAAAGACCTCTTGATTCTGGGTAGACAGGTAGTAGTCCTGCAGAAATAAGTATGTTAAACTGAACCGACTTGATGGGAGGAACTCTCCACAGGGCTTGTTTTCCAAAGAAAAGTATTGTGTAGAGGAAGAAAAGGATAAATAAACCTACCTAGGCTTGTCCGAAAAGTAACTCAGAGCGAGGCTCGTGAATGGAAATATAGTGCCTTTTAAACACATTCTGTTTAAAAGGTTGTAACAAATACGGATGACTTAAAAGGAAAAAACCAAAACCAAAACACAAACAAAAGAAGACCAATTAGTCCCCAAGGACTTGAAGATAAGATCGAGGAAAAAGTCCTTACAGGGTTTTAAGACGGTGACCCAAGGCAAAATTTACCCTGAAAAGACATGAACTCCTCAGCCCCTAGGGCTGGTGTGAGGAGGGACATGCTGAGTCTTTGCCTGCAGTGTCCCTCCTTGCCTGTCCTCCTGCTGCACGTGTTTCTTCTTCTAGACAAACTCTCAGGGCATTAGACAAGCCACCAGCCATAGAAACAGGTGTAAGAGGTCAGAAAGCAAGGTCACCGAGAGATAATACACAACTTCAGACAACCAAAACGTCACAGAGGACTGTGTAAGTAGTGTGCAGTGTTGTAACAAGGAGGGTTCTCTCTCCTCTCTCACAC
>NW_007774425.1:0-4057 GCF_000696425.1 Galeopterus variegatus | reverse complement strand
TACAAAAAAAAAAAAAAAAAAAAAAAAAAAGAAAAGAAAAGAACGAATTATTGATATATGTAGCAACCTGGAGGGATTTGAAGCGAATCATGCTGAGTATAATAAGCCAGTACATACTTTATGATTCCTTTTATATAACATTACTGAAATAACCAAATTGTAGAGATGAAGAATGGTGCCAAGGGTTGGGGATGGTGCAGTTACAGTGGGGTAGCGTGAGGAGCTTGTGGTCATGGAGCAGTTCTATATTGATTGCAGTGCTGGTTACACTAATCTACACATGTGACAAAACTACATAGAAACACACACATGCATGTATACACACATGCACACATGCACACAGTACATGTGAAACTTGAACTCTGAATAAGCTCTGTGGATTGTACCAATGTCAATTTCCTGGCCGTGATACTGACCTATAGTCATGTAAGATGTTACCAGTGGGTGAAGGGCACATAAGATCTCTGTGTAATTTTCCCCCCGTTTCCTGTGAATCTATAATTATTTCAGAACAAAAATTTGTTTTCTTTTTTTCTTTCCTCCAAAGCTCATTGACTTTCCTCCAAAGCTCATATTGAATCAAAATAAAGATTTTAACCCACATAATAAATAAATGAAATAAATACATAAGGAGATAGGGGAAAAAAGAATTATCAAAGACTTGTGCAGCATAGAAACAGTTAAACTCCCCAAATCACCAGACTAAGACTACAAACTAGGGCTGGCAGGAAATGTAACTATTTTTTTGTGACTCAGCCTAATTTATCTTCCCAGCCCCCATTCTGCCAGGTGGCAGAAATGGTCCCCTCCCCCTTTTGCTGGGATTGCGTCTAAATTCTAAGGGACTGACACAGTGCCAAAGCCCACCAGGGGACACCTGGTCCATGTGTCCTGGCTGGCTGCTGGCTGTTGGTCTGTGCAAGTCCATGCTGAGCTGTCCTTCATGCCAGCGCCCATCCCATGCTGGGCCCGAAGTAAGCCTGGCAGGATGACAGCCACTACTTGGCTTCCTCCAATTCAAATGCAGTCCTCAGATATGTTTTGTTATAATGTTTTCAATAATTAGTTGCCGATGTCTGAAATGGGGCATTTTCACATAAGAACCTAGATATCTAGGGCTAGTCGCTCTGAGCACCCTAACTGTGTAGTAGCTGTCCCTTTAGGCCACTTTGGGGCATTTCAGGGTCCTGGGGATCATTTTTCTCCTCCTGCTCCTTGCTGTGGTGCGGAGAAACTTCACGGAGCTATCTCAGCCCCACCTGCCTCGGAACATCCAGTGGCCATCCAGTCTAGGGTCTAGCTGCCCCTTTGGGCTGTCCTGGGCTCCCCACGGGGAAAGGGACACAGCAGGACACAGCCCAGGAACTTGGTTTTCCTTGCTTGCTTTCAGACACTTCCTCCTATTTGGGAATTTTTATTTGGTCTTCAGAGGCAGGAAACTTTGCTAGTCCAGCGTCTGTGTCCCCCTTCCTACTCCCACCCTGCCCTCAGCACCAAATCTATTCTGTCGTCTATACATACCAGTCCCTTCCATTTCCCCTCATCTCTGAGACTTTTGAAAATCAAAAGCCAGGACTCTTTGGTCCCCTTTTTCTGCTGTTCACCCTTTCCTGGAGGCAATAAGCTAACAACTGCCTGAATTTTAGGGGTGGGGAGGATCTTGGAGCAATAAGAAAAACTGGGAATAAAAAACATATCAATTAATTCAAAAATATTACCCCACATCATCTCTCTCCATTTTACACACATTATCTCATTTCAACCTCAGAGAGGAAGTGAGGCTCAGAGAGATTAAGTGTTTGCCCAGATCAGCAGCTAGTGAGGGGCAGAGGCAGGACTTGAACCCTGTGGCTTCATTTCACCGATACCCTTCCGGCTTCCTGTGCTTCTCAGTCTCTGGGTGTCTCTATAGGGCAGGGGCCAGTCAGAATCCTTACCTGGGTGAAAGTGAAAGGCTACTGGTCAAGTTTTCCTAAAGCCCACCTCGGAGGGTGACTTGCCCATTCCCCAGCTGATTGGCAGCATGGTGGTGGCTGATAGTGTGCGGTTATTGACACAGCAAAATGGACTGACCCTTGATACACTCTTTCATACACCTGCAGGAGAGTCCAGACAGCCAGAGCAGATCGGCTCCCTGGAAAAGGGCAGGGATCAACATGGAAGGAGGAAACAGGAGGCTGAGTCAGAGAGTTTGCAAATCTAGTTGCAGGAATGGGTAGACGCTGGCTGCTGTCAATTTGTAAATCAGTAGCCTGCCTTTCAAGCTGGCAAAGCCGTTTCTCAGAAAATCCAATTATAATTCAGAACCTCGAGGGCCACCCTGGATTTTCTGCTCAACTCCCTGCAGAGCCAGGCCCAGGGGCCCTTCAGCTGTCTCATGTCAAAGAGCCCTGCTAGCACTCAATGAGCTTGTTAGGCACTGGGCTCCCTGACAGTGCTGTCTCTAAGCACTTTATAGGAAGGAGCACCTTGTAAGCCATCTGTCTGGTCAACCCTCGGCCCACCCAGGGGGCTTTGCTCTGAGGCTGGATAGTCCACGCCTCGTGCAGCTGGGAAACAATGGCTGAATCGGTGATGCCCCAGGGCAGAGATAGCCCCCCCACCATGCCCTATGCCTTTGGATGTCCTTAGAGGTGGCCTTGGTCCCACACAAGAACAGGGTATGGTTTGGACAGCACCATTGAGCTGCTGCCCCTGTTTGGCCAGAAGAGGGGAAGGTTTTTTGTTGTTTTTTAATTCAATGTAATTTGAATTTTAAAAATTTGTACTAATGGGGATTGTGATATTATCCTGCTACAAACGTTACCCTTTCTTTCACCTTAGTTAATACTGGGCCCCATTCATGGTGCTGATGCTTCTATTTAGAGTTGTGCATGTAAGAGGTCATCTGCTCGGTGCTCAGGCACATGGTCCTGCAGCTGAGCTGCCTGAGTCCAAATCCTGTCTCTGATAGTGACTGACTATGGCTCCTTGGGTGGGTCATTTAATCTTTAGGAGCCTCATCTGTAAAATGGAGTTAGTAATAGCCCTGATCAGGTTGATGTCTGTGATATGCAGAAAGCAATGTCTGGCTCATGAGAAGTTGATCTGTATAAAGAAGTTTTTATTAGTGTTCTTGGAGAAAAACTCCAATGTGAATGAAACTGTCCTGGGACAGGGAGGAGCTGGGGTGACAGGGTTGCTGTTCTTGAGTAGGGGGCCTCTGGTCTCAGCAGACCTATGATTTGAATGCTGAGGACACAGTCCTGGAAGTTGAATCTGACTCTCCACCGCCTCACCAGATGCTGGAGATCTAACCGTGGCGGCTTGGTGGGATTCACCCAGAGAGGCGCGAAGGCCAGGGGGAAGGTGCCAGGCTGGGACTTCTTCTCACTTCATCTGGGATTATGGAAAGCTGGGGGGATGGGGGGGGAAGTGGGCAAAGGATGGAGAAGCCTTAGGAAGGTGGGAAGAGGTAGGAGGTCATGGGGGAGCTTAAGCAGCTTGGATCTAAAAGCGAATCTGCCCTGTGTCCTCCTGGCTTCTGGGGACCCAGCTGCTCAGAAGGAGGAAGCAATGGCCAGACGTGCTGACCTCGTGAGCTGCCAGGGGAGGTGGGGACTGCCACCCAATCCTGTGGAAATCCCCTGAGGATGGAACTCTCCTCTGGCTCCAGGCCTTTTACTTGTTTTTTTTTATTTTGACCTTTTTATTGAGGCATGAATTATATTCAGTGAGGTGCAAAACTCTTAGGTGGATAGCTTGGTACATTTTTACCTACGTACATGCCTGTGTACCAACCACCCAGATCAAAATGCAGAACACTCCCTTGTACCCTCTCCCAATCAAAACCCCAAAAGTAACCTAAATTAGTTTTTCTTATTTTTTTTCCTTTTTGTCTTTTTTTACTGACCGGCAATGGGATCGCAACCCTAGGTGTTGCGCCTGCACCGTGCTCAGCCAGTGAATGGGAACCGGTCTCCACATGGGATCCGAACCCTCGGCGGGAGCGCCGCTGCGCTCCCAAGCGGCGCACTCTCCAGTGCGCCACCGGGCCGGCCCGTTTTTCTTATTTTTC
>NW_007774424.1:0-4057 GCF_000696425.1 Galeopterus variegatus | reverse complement strand
TTTAACCTTTTTGATGTGCTGTTGGGTTCTGTATGCTAGCACTTTGTTGAGAATTTTTGCATGTAGGTTCATCTAGGATACTGGCCTGTAGTTTTCTTTTTTTTGTTGTTGTGTCTTTGTCTGGTTTTGGTATCTGGATGAAGCTAACCTCATAGAATCAGTTTGGGAGAATACTCTCTGCTTCAGTTTTTTTGAATAGTTTGAGAAGAATTGGTACTAAATCTTCTTTAAAAGTTTGGTAGAATTCAGCAGTTCCTTGAAGTGTAACATTAGTCTGTTTATTTGGGATCTTTCAACTTTTTTGATGTAAGCACATATTGCAATATTGCAATAATTTTCCCTCTTAGTTCTACTTTTACAGTATCCCATAGGTATTGGTAAGTTGTGCTTGTATTTTCATTTGTTTCAAGGAACTTTTTAAATTTTCTGCTTTATTTCTTCCTTAATTCATTGGTTGTTTAGGAGCACGTTGTTTAATTTCCATATATTTGTATAGTTTTCAAAGTTTAGTTTTCTGGTAATTTCTAGTTTTATTTCATTGTGGTCTGAAAATATACTTGATATGATTTCAATCTATTTAAATTTGTTGAGATTTGGATTGTGATCTAACATATGGTCTGTCCTGGAAAATGATCCAGGTGCTGATAAGACGAATGTATATTTGGTAATTGTTGGATGAAATGTTCTGTAAATGGCTGTCAAGTCCGTGTGGTCTAAAGTGCTGTTTAAATCAAAAAATTTATCTGCTAATTTTTCCTCTAGATGATCTGTCCCATGCTGAGAAAGTCTCCAACTAGTATTCTATTGGGGCCTATCTCTCCCTTTAGATCCAAAAACAATTGCTTTACATATCTGAGTGCTCTGATATTGAGTGCATATATATTTATAATTGTTATATTTCCTTGGTGAACTGATCCTTATATTATATAATGTCCTACTTTTTCTCTTTTTATACTTCTTGGTTTAAAGTCTGCATAGATCCATGCCCTGGGAACTCAGAGTCCTACCTGACATAGTGGGTCCACCCACACCAGCAGAGAGGGTATGTAGAGACAGCTGGCACTTACTACTATGTTCACCCAGAACCAAACCTATGATACCCAACCCAACTATCAATATAGAACACTTCTAAAGGTAAGTGTATCTCCCCTCAAAAATTACTGCAAAAATTAAAAGAAACAACTGCATTACCAGATGTCCAGACATCAGTGCAGAGATATGAGAAGCATGAAAAACACAGAAACATGACTCCCTCAAAAGAAGAAAAGAATTCTCCCATGCCAAACCTCAAACAACAAGAAACCAGCGAAATGACTGAAAAGGAATTCCAAGTAGCAATCATAAGGAAACTCAACATGACGAGAAAAAAATAGAGATCACAATGAGGTCAAGAAAATAATCCAAGACATGAAGAGAAATTCACTGAAGAGATAAAAACAATAGAAAAGAACCAAGAGAAATCCTGGAACTGAAGAATTCATTCAACAAAATAAAATATACAACCAAGAGCTTAAGCAATAGGCTAGAACAAGCAGAAAATAGAATTTCTGAACTAGAAGTCAGGCTTTTTGAATTAACCCAGTTGGACCACCCCCTAAAAAAAAGTACTTGAAAAAATAAGAAAGTCTATGAGATCTATCAGGCAACCTTAAGCATACAAACATCCATATTATGGGTACACTGGAATGGGAAGAGAAAGGAAAAGGAATTGAAAGCCTATTTAATGAAATAACAGCCAAACATTTCCCAAGTACTGGTAGAGAGATGGTCTTACTGATCCAAGAAGCTCAAAGATCTCCAGGTTCTACCCAAAAAGGACCTCTCCAAGACACATTATAGTCAAATTTTCAAAATCCAAAGACCAAGAAAGAATTCTAAAAACAGTAAGAAAAAAGTGTCAAATCACCTATAAAAGAATCCACATCAGGATAACAGCAGTCTTCTCAACAGAAACCCTACAGGCCAGGAGAGAGTGGGAGGTATATACAAAGGGCTAAAAGAAAAAATTTGCCAGCCAAGAATACTATACCCAGCAAAGCTAGCCTTCAGAAACAAAGGAGAAATAGTATCTTTCTCAGACAAACAAAAACTGTGGGAATTCACCACTACAAGACAGGTTCTACAAGAAATTCTCAAGGGAGTCCTACATCTGGAATCAAAAGAGCAGTAAATATCATCATGGATATGTGAGAAAGAATAAAAAATACTAGTAGAACAGATATGTAAATGAGAAAGAGAAAGAAAGGGTATCTTATCACTACAAAAAAATACCAAACAGCAAAGACGAACAATAAAAGGGAAAGAAAGGAACAAAAGAAATATAAAACAACCATAAAAAATTAATAAAACAACCATAAAAAATTAATAAAATGGCAGGAATAAGGAAACACCTTTTGATAACAACCCTGAATGTAAATGGATTAAATTCCCCACTTAAAAGATATAGACTGGCTGAAGGGACCAAAAAACCAGACCCAATTATATGCTCTCTGGAAGAAACTCAACAAAGGCACACATAGGCTAATAGTGAAGGAATAGAAAAAAGTATTCTACACAAATAAAAGCCAAAAATGAGCAGGAGTTGCCATACATATGTCTTCTTTGGTGAAATCTCTTTTCAAATTTTTTCTTAAATTTTTTTTCTTTTCTTATAGTTTTGAGAGTTCTTTATACATTCTCAATACAAGTCCTTTTTTAGATATATGATTTGCAAATATTTTCTCCCTGTCCATGGCATTTAACAGTGGCTTTCAAGAAGTAGACATTTTGTGTGTTTTAAAAAATTTTGATGATGTCTAAATGTCAATTTATTATCTAGTAGATTGTATGTTTATGCCATATTTAAGCAATATTTGCCTAAGTCAAAATCACAAAGCTTTTATGCTATGATTTCTTCTAGATGTTTTATAGTTTTAGGGTTTACATTTAGGTCTATGATCTAGTTTTAGTTAATTTTTTATATATGATGTGAGATATTTTTGCATATGTATATACAATTGTGTGAACACCATTTGTTGAAAAGGTTATTATTTCTCTATTGAACTGCCTTAGTACTTTTGTGTCAAAAACCAATTGTCCATATATATGTGGGTCTATTTGTGAACTCTATTCTATTCCATTTTCCTGTTTGTCTACCTAATATCAATACTACACTGTCTTGATTACTGTAGCTTTTAATAAGTCCTGAAGTCAGGAAGTGTCACTCTTCCAAATATTTTCAAAGTTGCTTTGGCTATTGTAGGTCCTTGACATATCCAAATAAATTTTAGAATTAACATTTTATGTTTTACCAAAAAAATCCTGCTGGGATAATGATTGGGATTATAGTGAATCTATAGAACCATTTAGTGTGAATTGGCATGTTAACAGTTGTGACTGTAAATATGGTACAAATCTCCATTTACTTATGACTTTAATTTCTGTCTGCAATATTTTATACTTTTTAGTGTATAGATCTTGCATGTTGTTCATCAAATTTACCTTATTTTTATAATTTTTCGTTGCTATTGTAAATATTATGTATCCTATCATCTTGCTAAACTCACTTAGTTCTATGAGTTTTTAAAAGTATATTCCATCAGATTTTCTACATAGGTGATCATGTGTTACAAAAATCATCATGGAATGGCTTAGTAGTTACTAGTCATACATTCTAATCATACATAGAATTAGTAGTCAGTAATCCTTGATTAATTCTTAAAATTACACTTTTTTTCCTGTTATAAAATTATTAAAATATCTTTGTAAAAAACTGAATGACATCATGGGTTGTAAAGCCACAATTAAAATGCCTCCATATGCATGTTGTCTCTACAATCATTTCCATTAATAATTTTGAAAATGCTATTACTTTGAGTATATTTTTCCTAGTACTCATTTATGCATTCATTCTTCAAGAATTATTTTTTGGGGCTGGCCCAATGACGCACTGGAGAGTGCGCTGCTTGGGAGTGCGGCGGCGCTCCCGCCGAGGGTTTGGATCCAATGTGGAGACCGGTTCCCGCTCACTGGCTGAGCGCGGTGCAGGCGCAACACCAAGGGTTGTGATCCCGTTACC
>NW_007774423.1:1427-4057 GCF_000696425.1 Galeopterus variegatus | reverse complement strand
AGAGACAGAGGGTAGAAGAGTTCATATAAGCTTAGTTTATCTGTTTTAAAAAGCTTTTCCAAAAGCTCCATCTAACAAATTACGTTTTTCTCAGATATTCCTTACTCAGTATTTTCCAGACTGCTAGTGAATCCCCTATGAATGAACACTCTTTTCTTCACACTCTTTTAGTTCATCAACTGAATTGTTTAATTAAGAAATCAAATATTTTAGGGCCAGCCCGTGGCTCACTCGGGAAAGTGTGGTGCTGATAACAACAAGGGTTCGGATCCCATATATAGGGATGGTGGGTTAGCTCACTAGGGTGAGCGTGGTGCTGACAACACCAAGTCAAGGGTTAAGATCCCCTTACCTGTCATCTTTTTAAAAAAAAAAATCAAATATTTTACTTCCTTGGAGGTTTTATTTATTTGTTTGTTGTGCTGCATTTGAATCTTCTTAAGTATGATTATTTTTTATTCTGGTTTTTCTATGTATTGATTATTCTGCCTTTCTTTCCTCTTGCTTGCTATTGGTGCCTGTTTAGCTCGTTTATTTTCTCTGTAGCCTCCTTGGGGCCCAGGTCCAGTTTTTGTCGATCACTAAATGGCAGAATTGGCTCAGTTGGAATAAAGCAAGAGGAGCTCTAATACACTGGGCTTTGTGATAATAGAAGCAGTGGGCAGGCTGCTGAGATACCTACCTTTGGGAAGCATCTTGGCTCTTCAGTTTGTATATCCTCTCTATTCTATCCCCACAATCCCAGTCTAAAAGGTTGGGGAGATTCAACCAGCCCCTTTAGTTTCCTCGTGATCTTTTGAAGGCTCAATGAACCCTATTATACTCATGTAGCACCAACATTAACTTTCTTTTGGGATTTTTGACTGTGAGTGCCAGTCTGTTCCTAGTCTCTGCTTTCTGTTGCTTGCTCTTGGGATCTCTCACTGTTCTGAGTATTGCGCTAGTTATCTTTCCCAGGACAGCAACAGAATTCAAGGCTTCACTTTTAAACAGTTTTCCTAGCATCACTTTGTTCAAGAAAAGGCAAAAAGCCACAGATTGAGAATATTCAGATAACCATGTTCACAGGATTTCCCACTCTTTACTTTGTGGATTTACATTTTGGTACTTACATACTTTGGAGTAGAGAGGGAATCCTCTAATCAGTTGGGTTGAACTCTAAGTTTCATGTTTTAAACGAGATGACACAATTTGGTGATACCAAGAGGACACATTAGATTTTTTTCTTAGAAATGTTAATAGATTCACTCTACAAAATAAAGGTAACATCAAATTCATAGTGAAACTGGAAGAAAGAAATGGGGTTGGAGTTTCAGGAATGAAAGGTTAGTTTTAGACTTCTCAGTGAAATGCTTATACTTTTGAAATGTTCAATTCTTAATTTAAAATATTGAAAGATGCTATATGACATGAGTATCATTATTACTTTGATCTAAATTCAGTAGTAAATATCCTTTCTAGTTTATTTATTTACTTATTTATTTACATTCTATGATGTTGTGGAGCAGATGGAGGGGGAAGGGGAAGGAAATGGGATGGAAGAAGAAGGGAGGAGGAGGGGCGGGATTTAGGCCTGTGGCACCCCCCTCATTCCAACAGGGGAGACCAGAGGACTTGCAGCAGTGGCTTGGTCATTGCCAGGCTGGGTGCAGGTGTCATGGGGGTGTGGCAAAAGCCCTCACTCATGACGACCCCAGCTTGGAAACCCGGGGCCCTTCTTTCTGTGGCTTGGTGAGCATTGCTGGGCTGGCAGCACGTGTTGGAGGCGTGGCTGAGGCCCTCAGATCCCCCCCCCTCCCGGGTTCAGGAGAGTCTGGGGCGCTTCCTGTGGTGGCTCAGTGGTCATCACTGGGCTGGTTGTGCATGTCGGGGGGTGTGGCCGAGGCCTGAGGCCCCCACCCTCTGGACTGGTTGCAGATGTCAGGAGGCCTGGCTAAGGTCCCCAGCCCTCCCCTCTTTCTGGCTTGGTAGCCCAGGGGACTTCCAATCCTTCTAGGTGTTATAGGTGTTCTTTGGTGAAATAAGACCTTTAGTTAATATCAAACTTTGTCTCTGGTTGTGGGTACTTTGTTTTTGCTTTCAGTTCTGTGTTGGACTATTTGCTGTTCCCACCACTTAAACTCTGCGCTGGAACTAATTTGTTGTCCTTTGCTTTCTTCTAAAATGGGGGAACTTCCTGTGGGAACCAGTACTTGACCTGTGTGGTTGAGGTAAATTGCTGCTTTGCTGCTGATTCCCTAGGGGAGGCTTTTTGTGCAGCTCAGGTTTTAACGGTTGACTTTATAGGTACTTCCAGCTCTCGTGTGATCTGGTGCACCTGGGTTGTGTAGAAACTCTGGTTTGGGCCTGAGTCATTTCATCAAACTGCACCCCATGCAATTCTGTATTCCTGACCAGTCTCCTCTGAGTGGTCCTCCGCTGACTGGGGGACAGATCAGCAGTCTTTGCTGTGCCCCAATGTCTCCCCGGTGGGCCCTTCTCCCCCACACCCCATGCTCCAAACACTTCCCATGGGTTGGGCCATGCACCGGTCCCTTGCAATGACTTGCTGGCCTCCGAGTAGCTCCTGTTTTTTCAGTTGTTGTGGCTCCTCACTCTTGTGTGGGTCCACAGGAACCCTATTAGTGGTC
>NW_007774423.1:0-846 GCF_000696425.1 Galeopterus variegatus | reverse complement strand
CCGGTGGGCCCTTCTCCCCCACACCCCATGCTCCAAACACTTCCCATGGGTTGGGCCATGCGCCGGTCCCTTGCAATGACTTGCTGGCCTCCGAGTAGCTCCTTTTTTTTCAGTTGTTGTGGCTCCTCACTCTTGTGTGGGTCCACAGGAACCCTATTAGTGGTCTTGCTGGCCTGGCCCTCCAAGGCCCTCTTCTCCCCTGCTGCCTCCAAGCAACTTCATCCAAAGGGCACAGCTGCAGCCTTTGCCATCTCCTGCTCCATGTACTCAGCAGCTCCAGCCTGGAAGTGGCTGGGATTCAGAATGGTCGGAGCAGGTTTTTTTCCTCTCATCGTGGTTTGTCCTGCCTTTATGTAGTCCGTAGGTCTCTCCTCCTCTCTAGCAGCCTCAGCTTGGCTGTTGTTGCTTTTTTATAGTTGTAATTTGGTTGATTTGTGGGAGCGAGTGACACTGGGGAATGTCTATTCCATCCTCTTTACCAAAAGTCTCCTTTCTAGTTTAAACTTAAATTTTTAAAAAAATGTTTCCAGTTCAAATTATTTCATTTAAAATTCAAATATAACAAACTGGAACTATTATTTTGAAAGAAATGCTTAGAACAATGAAGTAAGTACTGGTTCTAAAGTAATTTTAAATTTTAAGAATTACTCAGTTGTGGTAGATGAAAAACAAAAAAATATAAAGTAATCAATGTACATATGAAAGTCACCTTCTATTTCTGTCCACATCTGTTTTGAGAAAAAGGGTTTCTATTTAGGTAGGAAGAAAAAATACTTTGATCTAATAGCTATTATAAGTTATACTTAATGTGTATATATATATATATATATATATATATATATATAT
>NW_007774422.1:0-4057 GCF_000696425.1 Galeopterus variegatus | reverse complement strand
TAAAACTACATTATCCTGTTGCCGGCCTCCTAACGTGATTTCTTACCTATTTGTTTGGCTCTTTCCCCCAACACCACCGTCCAGACAGATGGAGAGATTGAGATGAGACTTGGACTAACTTTGGCCCCCCTCTCAGGAAGTGCCCCCACTCCCATGAGGCACTAATTGTACCTTTTTAATTGGGGCAGGGATCCTTCCTGCAACTGGGACTGGCATAGTGGGCCCAGTTACTGCCTCTCAATTCTATCAGAAACTCTCAGAAGAACTAAGCATAGATGGCATCTCCTCCCTCCAGCAACAGGTCACCTCACTCACGACAGTCAGTTGCTTTATAGAACCGTTTGGGCCCTTTACTTCCTTACAGCCGAGAAGGGAGGCACCTGCCTCTTCTTGGGGGAGTAATGCTGTTATTATGTAAATGAGTCCGGGGTGATCCAAAACAACTTACACCATTAAAAAGCAAGCACTGATGGCTGATGCAAAGGGTCACAAAACACAAACACACCTTGAGGGTGGCCCCAGTCACTGAACCCTTGGATACCCTGGCTTATGCCCCTACTAGGACCCCTAACTGTGCTGGGAGTCATCCTACTTTTTGGTCCCTGTCTCTTTTGGTGTTTTTCTAGTTTCTTGCAGGAACGTATATAGGTTTTCACCAACCAAAAGGTCACCACACTCTTCCTGCAAAGAGGATATCAGCCCCTCAGAATCAGCGACCATTCCCCAGAAGAATACAGCCTCCCCACATGAATACCCTGCCACCTAATTGTTTTGCTCGCCAACATAACTCTTTGACTTTTTCTGTATCTTTGCCCATTTCCAGCAGGAAGAATGAGACCTTCATCCCTTTCCCCTTCTCCTTATACTTAAAAGGTGGGAATGATGGATCTTGGACATGACCGGCACCATCTTGGATGTGACCGGCACCATTTTAGGCAAGGCCAAGGACAAAATGGCCCCCCCCCTCCCCCATTCCCTTTACGAGAAGCCTCGTGACTTCTGTGAAATAGAAACTCTTTTTGCTTCCACATGGGTGCAGCGCCCCTCCCTCACAATGGCTCTCCTTGATTGCTTCAGCCAGCCCTTGGCGTCCTACAGTCTATTTAAGCTCTCCCACCCCGAGGCCTGGTGCTGCCCTCCATTTTAATGGCAGCCCGGAAGATTCTTTTCCTTTAATATAGCTCGATTGGTACCTGGCATTTCGGCTCATTTTCTTTCAGTTACCACCTGCACACAACAGTGATGGCCCTTGTTAGTTTTCCTTTTCCATCCACTGTTATCACTTCTAGCAGCTTGTCTGTCTGTCTGTCTGTCTGTGTGTGTTGGAGGCTGCTGCTGACTTTCTTCTAACTTATAAGCACCAGAGGCCCAGGGGGCAGGGACGTGGTGTGCGCCACACTAGGGGTTTGGATGCATTCCCTACAGTCCTCCCACTCCTGTCCTGTCAATGGCATTGGAGGGATCTGCCCATTGAGAAGGACCTGCTGGAGAGTTCATTTGGGAAAAACTTACTCTAAATGCTTGATAAAAAATGACCTTCAACTGGAGAGTGAAAATGGAGGTGTTCCTGGGAGCTTGAGCTGACAGATGTCCCTGCAGGATGGAGTCCTGATGTCCATCTCTCTCCTGCTCCTCCTGCACCCCTGTCCACCCTCCTCCCAGGAGACCAGCCACCGTGTCCCTCTTGCCCACGCGGGAGTCATCCTGACCACGGCAGCTGCTGAAATTTCCATCTCAGAGCTCAGTCACCAGGGAAACAAGTCTGACGTTCTGGGTTCCAAGCCGTGAAATCACTAGGCAGGATCCATCTGACCCTGCTAGGGTAAGTGCTAAGCCCTGCACCTATCCCCTGTGAGCAGGGTCAGGGCTGCTTTGGACAGTGTGGCTGCTCCATGTTGACTTGGTTAATGTGGGTCTGTGTAAAAGGTTCCTGTTTAATTTTCCAGAAAATCTGGACAGAAGATCAGCATGTCTGTTAAGCCTGTGTTCCACTCCACAAATGTATTCAAGGTGGGCCATCCCCAGACCTAAGACTAGGCTGAAAAAACACAGACTTCTCCTCAGCCTCCCCCACCCCCCACACTCTGATGCTGGAGGATACCATGCTGTGCTCCACGTCTGTCCTGCCCACAGCCTCTGAGCACGTACGCACGTCCCACTGGACACTGATCTGCACCCAGCCCCGGGCTCATGGCACCTGTCATGCCCCTGAGAGATGAATGTTTCCTGCCAGATCCTCAGTCCTGACAGGATCCTGCTCATACTCGACAGTGACACAGTCATCATACTTGCTGCAGCTGATTCCAGGGTCATCCCCTGAGAACCCTGAGATCCATTTCCTTTCCCTGAGCAGAGCCCCACAATGGAGCACAGGTCCTGATGGGACTCTGGGGACATGGTCATCTAGGCCAGGCCACTCTCTCAGGGTTGTTTCCTGCCTGGGCTGGTCTGGTCTTCTCAGCATCGTCCCCACAGGCAGGTGTCAAGGAAACGGAATGTTGTGTTGTCAAAATGACCTCAGTGATGACCTGCATTTTCCTCTGCCTAGGAGTGTCCCCATGGTGGAGCTGCAGGACAACAGGGTTTTCAAGGAGCAGAGTCACATGTTCAGGTCCTGGAGCAGGACATGGGGCTGCTCACCCTGAGTCCTGAGGAGGAAGAGGGGAGGGAGGAGGTTTGGGCCTCACTTCCCTTTGTCTCTGTCACTGTGGCTTCCTGTCCTGGCCATCCAGTGTGTGGCTTTACCCACAGTGATGCTCAGTCTCATCCTCTCACTGCATGTTGGACATGGTGAAGCAGCCGTCAGCCCCAGAGTGAGAGTCTGAGAAGCCATTGGGAGTCCTGTGCTCCTTGCTGTGGCTTCTGTCACTGTTAACTCTCATTATATACTGAGGGGTCTTCTATGGTCTCTGTTGACCCCAGTGATTGGTGCAAGTGCTGTGCTCAGTACTCAGGTGCAGGTGAGCATGGCCAAGGCTCCTGGGGTGGTACATGCAGGTGGGGCTGAGTCTGCTCCAGCAAAGCCTGGAGACCTGGACACATGAGATGTCATCAGTGACGCTGAGAGCTCTGGAGACCTTGAAAGACCGGCCCTTGGACCTGTGCTTGGGGGCATATAACTGGGGACTGGGGGTTTCCCCTGAATGCTCTGGAACACTGTGACCTGTGGAGAAAATGAGGGGCACGAGGAAGAAGGGATACCAGGCTGTGGTGAGAGGTACTTCCAAGAGCTTTACCCTGAAGCTTCCCAGCTGTTGCTTTGTGTTGCTTTGCCCCCCACAGATTTCTCACCCCACTTCCCCTGACTGACAGAGATGCAAAGGATTACTTAAAGCCCATCTCTACTGAGCAGTGAGAAGCCCTGAGGTGGTTAACTTCCTGCTGGAACCCTCAAGCAAGAGGGATCACCTCCTTGGGAAATTAATGCCAAATTGTGGTTCTCTTCCTGCATTTATCCTCCAGACCAGGAAGTTACAGGAAGAGAACAAAGGTGGGGTTTTAGTTTAACAGTATAGGCTGGTAACTTTCAGTGAAACAAGCCAGATGACATTCCAGTAGACAACTAAGTGATCTTATCAACAAAGACTTGATCTTAGCAAACATTCCTTCATACAGCAATTTCTCAGTATCTTTCCATAACAATCAGTAACTAGTCTTTGAACAAGCAACCTGCTGTGCCCCAATTCTTATCTTGCAACAGAGACTTATAGCCTGAGGAAAATTTCCTGTCCTTGCGAGGTTAGTTTTTGAAACTGCAAGGCTTTGGAAAACCAGGCACTGTGAAGTACATATGCCTCCACGTCCATTTCCTCTTCCAAGTTGGCCCTTTGTATCCATGTGTTTCACATCCAGAGACTCAACCAACTGTGGGTCAAAAACATTTGGGGAAAAAACCCAATACAAAATATGCTTGATGGTGTCCCATAGGTTTTTTTTATGTCCTTCACATTTTTAGTCATTCTCTTTTCTTTCAGTGTGATTTCAATGGATTTATCTTTAAGTTCATGGATTCTTTATTCTGACTGCTCAAAACTGCTGTTGATCCCCTCTGGTGAAT
>NW_007774421.1:2865-4057 GCF_000696425.1 Galeopterus variegatus | reverse complement strand
TGAACTGTCTCCCCAAGTCAACCGGTTCAACCTGGGTATACGGGACACAGGTGGTGAACTGGGTCATCTGTGGATCATCCACCAGTTGTCCATCCAGTCACATAGGCTGCTGGTGCCTCAATTTCTCATGCATGACAGGTTGTGCCTGGAGATGCACAGTTTCCCCCAACTCACCATTGGGTTGGTCCTCTTCCCTGGTGTGAGGGGCAGGAGTGGCCAGTTGACACACGTCATCCTTCAGGACATTTATCCTTGCTTCCAACAACTCTGCTTTCTGCCTTGAATCTGCCAGTAGCTGCACATCATCTGCCTACAACTCTGCTTTCCACTTCAAATCTTGATCAACTTGCAGTAGAGTGAGCAGCAGCCAGGTTCCAGTCAGCAGAAAAGTGGCCACAGGCACCACATGCTCAAAGACAGCCACATTTCTTCCCCCTCCCAAGGGGTTTTCTGTCATAGTACCTGGTCTGTGCTGCCTTGCCCGTACAGTGTGCAGCAGCCAGGTCCCAGTCAACAGACAGGTGGCCATAGGGCACAGCATATTCACAAATAGCCACCTTTCCTCCTTCTTCCAAGGGCTTTTGGCTCCTGTATCTGCTCAGAGTCGTAGGCTATGCCAAATGTGGCCTAACACTGCCCAACTACGCCAATTTGTCTGGCTAGGCTAAGCTACAGCTAAGGCCTTGAATCCTCACAGCACCAATTGTCTAGCTCTTAATCCTGTTCGTGACACCACTTGTAAAGCTAGGCAACCATACCAGTTGCCAGGCTCTTTTACCTGCCGGTAGTCCTGCACCAACTGGGCCGATGGTTGAGCTAGGGCTGGATTTGGAGCTCACGGACCCCTCAAGCCCATTCACACACTGGATCACAAACCCTTCACACACCAGTCTGGGTCACCAGAGCCCTCCAGGCCAGGCTGGGTCACCAGACCACTTCATGCAGGTCTATATGCTAGGCAACCAGCCACACAGTCCTTGGAAGCTGCAGGTCTGGAAAAACATGGCCATACAGGGTGGGTGCCTGAGGCAGTAAAACACCAGCCAAAGTGGCATCTCCGTGCAGGTGCACTTACTCCACCCACACACACAATGTTATTGAACCACCCTGAACCGGCTCCAAGGCGAGTGGAGCGGAGCCTGACCAAATTGTTCCATTTTCCCAACAAGCACACAGAGGTCTAAGAGTTAGG
>NW_007774421.1:0-712 GCF_000696425.1 Galeopterus variegatus | reverse complement strand
GGAAATTTATTATGACTTTAACATTTAAAAACTCTATTAATTTTTAATAATGTGAATGGGAGGTAGCAGGAAATAGCAGGGTAGAAAATTAGTTGGTGAAGGGTTATGGTGAGGAGAAGCAAAGAAATTGTGTTGAAATGAAGGACCAGGTAGTGTAAAGGAAAGACATTTAAGAAAATACTATAGTACATGTAGACATTGATGAGGATGATTCAGCAGAGAGGGAGAGAATGATAACGCAGGAAGGACAGGGGAGAACAGAAGGAGCACAGCCCTTGTGGAGGTGAGATGGATGGAATTCAGAGGGCAGGTGAAAAGATCTGGTATTACAAGAAAGGACTTCTTCCCCCCTTGGTAACAAGAGGGAAGGTAGTAAAACTACATACTTTTCTTTTTTGTCTTTTTTCGTGTCCGGCAACAGATCGCAACCCTCAGTGTCGCGCCTGTACCGGACCGGGACCGGCAACGGGATCGCAACCCTCGGTGTTGCGCCCGCACCTCGCTCAGCCAGTGAGCGGGAACTGGTCTGTATGTGGGATCCGAGCCCTCGGCGGGAGCACCGCCACGCTCCCAAGCGGCGCACTGTAACAGCGCGCCACTGGGCCGGCCCAAAACTACATACTTTTCTAAGTTTTCCTGTAAACACTCTGTTGGAACAGGAGTGACTTAGGCCTGGTGGTTATAGTTTCTCATTGAGATACACATATTCCCA
>NW_007774420.1:1615-2716 GCF_000696425.1 Galeopterus variegatus | reverse complement strand
TTTGAATTGTGTCCCCCAAGTTTTACATATTAGAAACAGCCCCCACTATGACTGTTAGGAAGGTGGGAAATCCTATTATGGTAATTGAAAGGTGAAGCCTTGAAGAAGTGATTGGATTGTATGACCTTGCAGTAGTGAATGGATTAATAATGGTATTCAGGGGTGTGTTTCTGAGGGCTTTAAAAAGAGAATGAATGAAGAGGTTACTCTCTGCTTCTCCATCTTACAATGTGATACCATGCACCAGATGTGTTCCCTGGACATTGGATTTCTGAGCTTCTGAAACTGTAAGCAATAAATTTAATTTTCTTACTAAGTACCCAGTTCCTTGTATTTTGCAATAATCAGCAGAAACGGACTAATACGCTTGGAAAGGATCTTTTTGGGTTGAATCTGCTTGGAAACCTTGAGCCTTCTGGATCTGAAGGTGTGTATCTCTGTATGCCTGGGAAGTTTCCCATTACTATTTCATTGAATAGGTTTTCTGTGCCTTTTTCTTTCTCCTCTCCTGGAACACCCATGATTTCTATGTTTGTGTGCTAAGGCTGTAAGCTAGCTCTCTTAGATTTTTTTCATCTTTTAAAATTCTTCTTTCCTTTTTTTGTTCTGCCTGGGTTATTTCTAAAAGACTGTCTTCATGATCAGAAGTTTTTGCTTCTGCTTATTCTAGCCTGCTGCTTAAACTATCAGTTGTGTATTTTTATTTCATTGAATGAAACTTTCAGCTCCATGAGTTCCACAATGTTCCTTTTTAAAGTATTAATCTCTTGGTAAATTTCCTCCTTCATATCCTGGATTTTTTTTCTTGCTTTATTACATTGTCTGACTGAGTCGTCTTGTATCTCAGTGAGTTTCCTTAAGATTATTGCTTGGAATTCCTTTTCAGTTATTTCAAGGGTTTCCTGCTCTATAGGGTCTGGTATTTTAAAATTACTGTATTCTTTTGGTAGTGTCATATTTTCTTGGGTTTTTGTATTTCTAATATCTCTATGCTGATGTCTCGTCATCTGGTAGAGCAGTTGCTTCTTCTATTACTCTACAGTGGGCTTTGAGGAGAGAGACAGCGTCTCATTTTTCTGTCTCTGCTGGTAACTCTCCTTG
>NW_007774420.1:0-303 GCF_000696425.1 Galeopterus variegatus | reverse complement strand
GGGGGGGGGAGGAGCCGGCCGGCTCAGATCGGGCAGGCCAGCCATCTTCGCTTGGTGCAGCTCCTCACTGAGCTGTGCCACTTGTGTGCCTCAGCGTGGGGTCCCCCGGGGCCTGTGGAGCGGCCACCAATCCCACTCCTCCCACGGATCTCTTGCAGGGCTGGTGGCGTGGGGAGCCCCCGGCCAGCATCGGGAGGGCAGGGAAGAGGATCCCGGCCAGACTGTCACTCCACCACACCTGGAGCCTCGGCCCCAGGTAAACTCCCTGCCTCCGGGAGGCAGATACCATCTCTGTGGCCTTCA
>NW_007774419.1:3106-4058 GCF_000696425.1 Galeopterus variegatus | reverse complement strand
ATTGATTTGATCATCACATACTGTACACAAATACCGATAGTCAACTCTGTACTCCATAAATTGAAGCATAATCAATTATGTTTCAATTTTTAAAAAATCAGTGATATATATAAGCAAAAAGAAAGAAAGAAAGAAAACAGCATTCTTATTATATCCTCCTGAAATTATCGAATGTGGATGTGCTGTATCTACATCTTGGGACTCTGACTGATACAATCTTGTTCAAAACTTTACCAAGAGCTGTTCACTGTTTTGGAAAATCATGTGGAATGTGAGTTACTGATCAGTCCCACACCCTCTGTCAGTCCACATGGACAGCAGTCACGGCAGGTCCAGGTGCAGAGTCCAAAGCCAGTCCTGTTCTCTAGCCTGTCACACATTTGCATAGTGGAATGCCTGCCCTTTTATTATACATGACTTCTCTTTTGTTTCTCCTTTTTACTGTAGTAGGTTGTTGCATTAATTTTTTTTGGAAATTATGTTTATAAGTAGATTGTTATAGTGCAATGGGGCATCATAAGACATCTGACACAAAAAGGAGACGCAGAGCCCAAATGCTTAAGAAACAGGGACCTATCTCACATGCCAGCATGAGCAACAGCTCGCCCATGGGACGCAGGCCCTGCAGCCTCCATCGTGCAGACCGTTGTGACCACAGCACGGTGGCAACAGCGCCCCTGACTCTCCTCCACGCCAGGCACTTGCTCCGTGTGTTTCCTCGCTCGGTGCTGTGCTCGCCACCCTGGATTTGTTGTGTGATGTATGAAAACACCTGTCCTCACTCCCTCTGGAGCACCGGTAAAAATCAATATGACAACGAAAGGATTACAGTTGTGTGGTGCTTTCACTGCCTACAAAGTGTTTTTCCCTTCATCCTTTCATTGCATCCCGTGGCCCTAGGAAGTGGGCATCTTACACTCATTCCCACATGAGTCCACTGAGGTTTAAGGAC
>NW_007774419.1:0-1928 GCF_000696425.1 Galeopterus variegatus | reverse complement strand
TATTTTTACTTAATATATAGTAATACATTAAACTATTATAGTACGTACTATATTCTACATTATATATATATTATAAATATCCCCACATCTTTGGTTCACAGTCAGCAGGAGCTGTGTGGTCTGGACGATGCTCTAAGTGCAGCCCTGAGTTAGGGGCTCCATGTCCCTGTCGGTCTCTGGAACTTCGGTGTCTCCAGCCTGGTGTGGAGATGCCAGCAGGAGCTGCTGCTGGCTGTGTGCAGTGGGAGCGTGCATGGGCAGGCCAGGCAGAAGGCCAGGAGTTGGGGGTGAGCTCCATACCCCACAAGGGATGGGATTGCTCAGGGCTGGCCAGCACTGCAGCCTTCAGGGTCACAGGCCAGGATTCAGGAGCTCAGCTTCTCCCCAGAGGAGAGTGGGCATAGGCCAGGCACAGACACATTCCTGCCTCCCTGCTGGTGGACTGGAAGCCCCTAATCTTTAGCTGGACCCTGCATGTGTGGGCCCTGGGCCTGGGGGCTGCAGACCCACAGGTTATGGATCGTGCATCTGGTCCAGCTGCAGCAAGGGGGCTGCTGGTCCAGAAGTAGGAAGCATGCCTTCTGGAACTCTTGGGCCTGTTCATCTCCAGCCTTGCCCCAACTTGCTCACACCTCCCCTCCCAGGAAACATCTGAGAATGTGCATGATATGGTTATGTTCCTGGGAACCTTTTGGAAAGGAACTCAAAGAATCTGCATCTGGTGCGAGGTTGGACTAGAGATGACCTCTGATGACCTCAAGAATGTCAATATTCTTTGGTTTGAGAATGTTCTGGAGGTTTGAAGTGCGAGCAGAGAAATATTGCTTAGGTATGGGCTTCTCAGAAAGCAGGATCTGTGGCAGAGTCTCATGGGCTCCTAGTTTCAGGAACTCAGCTCTGGGGGAGCAAGGCGGGAAGGAGGGAGTCCTGTCAACACAGGTGCAGCATTGGGCTGGACCATCCTCAGAGAAGCAATGGAAATTTTGTTTCATGATAGAGAGGAGCAAGACTTTCCCTGCCAGCTCTCACCTCCCATTGAACTAAGGTTGGGGGCAAGTTCAATCTGCCTACTCTATGAAGATCCTCTAGGGTGCTGAGTGGCCCAGTGGCCTCCCACGCCGTGGCATCAACAGGGAGGTCCCACAGCAGCAGCTGTGAGGTGTGGGCACAAGATACCCTTCACGGGCCATGGAGGCCTGTGAGAAACCATTGTACGTGTTGTCCCTAGTGGCCGGGACAGAGGACCACAAGGGCCCAAAGTATCTGAAGTGTATACAGAGGATCCTGATACAAACAGTGAGGAGAGGGCAACTTTCACTAGTGTGGACACACGTTCCTCAGACTGAGTGTCCTCAGTCAACATGTGAAAGTCTTTCTCTCTGCTGGCGTGGAAGTGAACCAAGACTACCTGGCAAGAACAGGCAGAGGCTGTTTATTTGGAGCTGGCTCGAGCAAGGGAGTTGCCACTGTCACAGAGTTTGGCAGGGACTCACAGGTGGTCAGAGGAGCTGGAGAGCTTCACAGTGGGGAAGGAAGGGTTCAGGTGGCCCTGGTGGAGGCTGGCTCCAGAAGCTCACTAGAAAACAAGCCACCTGTGCGACTGGTTGGGGGGCACGTTTGGTCTTCTCTGGTTGGTCTTAAGTTGGAAATGAGGGCAAAAATTAGGGAAAGTGTCAGGTATGAATCAGGTCCTGATTTTCTGGGGCTGATTGCCACAGGAGTTACTGTTTGACCTCCTGACTGTGGCCAGAGAGAATGGTCTGACTCCATACAAGTCTGGCTTGGAGCAGGCTGACTTCTTGGGCTGGCGCCTGTGGACTGTGGCTCAGAGTCCTGTTTTTGTACAGGTTGAGTATCCCTTATCTGAAATGCTTGGGACCAGAAGTATTTCATATTTTGGGTGGTTGTTGGTTTTTTTTTTTTTTTTT
>NW_007774418.1:0-4059 GCF_000696425.1 Galeopterus variegatus | reverse complement strand
CCAAGTTCTTTTCTGGCCTTAATTTTTACTGGTAGCTTTATTGCCCCAGGAAGTAGATTCCATATTCCTAAAAACAAGCTCTATCAGTTGTATTATGTATATCTTCTGACAGACCTTCAATAAGTTCTCGCACCTCCACAAACTACTTGACCCTTGAAATTTTTGTTACTTGCACATTGCCCTTTGGATATCTGGTCATGGACATTTTAGTCTCTCCTGAATTTGATCTTGTAGAATTCTAACCTAAGTAAGATTTATGTTTGAATTATCCTACTTGGAGATCTCATTCTAAATCACCAGTCTATGAACTATCTAGCATGCACCAGCTTTTGTGTTTCCTAGATTACTGCTCTGTCTATACTTCTCATTTATAATATATACATTTTAATTTAATTTTACATTTATTTATAGCACATTCATCAAAATTTGCAGTGAGGATATATGTTAAGGGACTTAGCAGGAGTGCAAAGCACATAGCAGATACTTAATCAATGGAATAATCAATTCTATTATTCATTCTACATTAATTATTCACTAGGGAAAAAAAGCAACATACCTAATGCTTTGCCTAGCACTTTAAGTTTATATACTTACCTACATGTGTTGTTCCATATGCCGAGACAAGTGGACAAAAAAACCGCAAAATGAATAAACTGCTATGTTTCCCTTCCAGAAACTTATACAGTGATGCTAATGCCCTGGTTCATATCCTTGTTGTCCTCAGGGTGACTTAGTCATCTGCTGCCAAGCCCTTGTTACTTCCTACATTAATTCATTTATGACACATTTATTGAGCCTCATCTATCAGCTGAGCACTATTGCAGGTGCTGGAAAACATTATATGAAAATGATCATGAAGGTGGATAGCATTTAGTGAGAAAATACTATGAATCAGGATGCAAATTAGGAGAATTACTTAATTCAAAACTCACAGCAAACTTATGAAGTATGTTTTTGTATTGTCATTTCAAGTTGCCAAATGAGGTAACAAAGCACAAATTGTGTTAAATAATAATTTTGAGGATACAAAGTAGTGTTAGGGATGGGTCTCAAATTCAAGAATATCTAAATGAAAACCCGACATTTTTCAGTGAGGTACCATCTTTACCCTTGAAAAGGACACAATAAACTTGATAGAGTACATGCAAATCTGATGGGCATTTCAAACCTTCATATGATGTACCTAGTAGACTGGGAAAACTTTTCTAATTAACTGATATTTCATAGGAATACTGAAGGATAGTAGACTGGTGGAATTAGGAGAGTTGTAAAGCATCTTCCATAAGACTTTCCTGACCATATTAAGTGGACTGTGGACAGTTTATTTCACACAGGAATTTTTAAATATTCTTACTGTTTAAGATGTATGTTTTTATATTGGACACTGAGTTTTTAGTATATATTTAATCAGTTTATTTACATTGCAGCTCTTTTCAGACAAAGACTATCCTGAGTGCTTTGTATAGATCCACACCCAAGAAATGTTCCCAGTAAATGTATTAAAATAATAATTCAATTTAATTAAATTTTTATCATGAATTATTTGCTGGGCCCCTTCTGTTTCTCCTCCTATGAACACAAAAATGTTCATAAGTTACTGTTTTGTCATGAGGACAATTCTAATCTCTCTTTAGGGAGAGAATATTCATCCACTGAACAGTAGGCAGCCTTGTCATTTTTGGCATTTTCTACCTTTGCTCTGCTTGGTCAACATTCAAACTTTACACAGAGTTCAACTACCAAGAAGTGAGGGTGGTGAGGAGTCTTTTCAGTAATCAGAATGTGACTGGAATTCAAAGGTTTTTAGAGATCCCTTTATATAATCTGTTTTATTCGTTCAGCAGAAGCAATTTTTTAAACAGCTACAATTATTATAGAGAGGTTTGGGGCAGAGAGAATTGATTTTAATAAATGTTTCATTCTTTTACCAGTAATTCTCTTAAGTGGGCTTCAGTGAATTACCTTTGTTATACAGCTACTACCAGGGATAGCATCAAAATAACTGGGGCCTTCACCAAGGAATTTCCTAACTACAGTAAAGGGACATAGTCCTTTCTCAAAAGGTAGTTTCCTAACTCAAAACTGGGGATAATAATCATAGCACAGCATTTGCCTTTACATAAAAATGAAAACTTGAGCCTGGGGCTACATAATTTAAAGGTCTTAAGAGAAACTGTAGGAATTTCTCTTAAAAAATTTGTGAGGAGAAGCAGTTTTGTTCTTTTTTTCCACTGCAGTGGCAATTTCTTTTCTATTTTTCTTTTTTTTTCTTTCTGTATTTTAAAAATATTATTTATTTATTTATTTTTGATTATACATATTTATGGGGTACAAAGTTGACCATCAGTATTTGTGTACAATATGTGATGATCAAATTATATTATTTTTGATTATACATATTTATGGGGTACAAAGTTGACCATCAGTATTTGTGTACAATATGTGATGATCAAATTATATTATTTTTGATTATACATATTTATGGGGTACAAAGTTGACCATCAGTATTTGTGTACAATATGTGATGATCAAATTATATTATTTTTGATTATACATATTTATGGGGTACAAAGTTGACCATCAGTATTTGTGTACAATATGTGATGATCAAATTATATTATTTTTGATTATACATATTTATGGGGTACAAAGTTGACCATCAGTATTTGTGTACAATATGTGATGATCAAATTATATTATTTTTGATTATACATATTTATGGGGTACAAAGTTGACCATCGGTATTTGTGTACAATATGTGATCAAATTATATTATTATTATTAATATGTGATGTTCATCATTACAAATCATAATTATGCTTTCTGTCCCTTACCCAATTACTCCCTAGCCTTCTCCCCATTCCCCTTTCCCACCTCTAGTAACTATAGGTCTGTTCTCCCTTCTGAAAGTTCGACATTTTGTTGTGGTCTTTCTTTCTATGCTCCCACTTATGAGTGAGGTCATGTGTTATTTCTCTTTCTGTTCCTGGCTTATTTCACTGAACATTATTTGCTCCAAGCTCATCCATGTTGCTGCAAATGGCAGAATTTCATTCTCTGTTATGACTCAATAGTATTCTATTGTGTATATGTGCCACATTTTCCTAATCCAGTTGTCCATCAATAGATATTTAGGCTGGTTCCCTCTATTAGATTTGATAAACAGAGCTGCCATAAACATGGGAGTGCAGGTATCTTTTCAACATCATGATTTCCATTCCTTTGTGTATATATCCAGAAGTGAGATTGCTGGATCATATGGTAGTTCTATCTTTAGTTGTCTCAGAAAACTCCATACTGTTGTCCATAATGGCTGTGTTAATTTACAGTCCCACAACAGTGTAAAAGAGTGCCCCTTTCTCCATATCCTCAACAAATTCTGTGTAGAAGGAAAATATCTCAGCACGACAAAAGCCACGTATGGCAAACCCACCACCAACATCATTCTGAATGGGGAAAAACAGCAGTGGCAATTTCAGTATTACATGGTATACTCTGTCACAACCTGTACAGTAGCTGCCTGTTCTACCAATCTCCTTTTCATCAAAAATACTCTGCCTGGATGTCAGAGAAGACTTCCTAGAAGAGATAACATTGGTCTTGGTCTTCCAAATTAAACAAGAATTGCTCATTTAGAGAAAGAAGGGAAAGAGAACATCAGTCAAGAGACAAAGAGAGTTAGGAAATTATAGCTTCAAATGAAATGTTCGACTAATGGAGGGAGCTTCAATAAAGCTTGAAAATGGAGAATATATGCAAATTATTTTGAAATGGGAATATGCAAATGAGAAAAGAAAACAATACATATCAAAGACTTGAAAAGGGTTAAACTCACCATTTAAAAAAAAAAAAACCAAAGCTTTTAAATTAGATATAACTTAACATTAGTTAAATTGAAAAATATTGGTAGAGTGGGAATATAACACAGTTCATAAGTTTCTGGTAAGAGTAAAAAGAGTTGCAGCCATTCTGGAGAAAAATATAGCAGGTTATTATTATTATTTTTTTGTCTTTTTCGTGACCGGTAAGGGGATCGCAACCCTTGGCCTGGTGTCGCCC
>NW_007774417.1:2776-4059 GCF_000696425.1 Galeopterus variegatus | reverse complement strand
AAATCCTTAACTTTCTATTTTTTCCCAGTATACTCCAGACAAAATTGTATCTAAAAGGATAAATGTGTACATACATATTTAATGATTTGAATTAAGAAGAAGAGAAAAATGAGAAAGCTTATGTATAATCGCCTCAAAGAATAAGTTACATCGAATCTCCATGAACCTCTCTGTAAAAGAAATAGGAGAAGTAACTAAGGAGTGTAAGCAGGAGGCTTATATTATGTCACAAATTTTCCTGGGTTAGGAAAACAGTAAATTCACCCACTCATATACTTCTGACTTTATTTCCCTCAACCCTCTTCTCTCACCGGACTGGTTCCCTTAACTGCTAGAACACACCACATATGAAATTATACTGTTTTGTAAATATATCAATAGAAATAAATTGATATTTACCTGGTGGTACAGCTAATTCTACCATCTTAGATGAAGCACATGAACTATTATATATTTTAACTTCAACAAGTTCACATTCTCCTAGGCCATGAAACGTTTGGCTCATACAATTTTCAGGTTCACATTTCTTTCCTTCATAAGCATCCACCTTTGCGCTGTAAGTATTATTTGTCCTGTTATATGAGTAGTTCACAGAGATACTTTGATATTTTTCCTCTGAAAGAAAATAAAGCAGTGAGGATCATCTCTTTTTTCAGAATGAATAAAATTACATTAAATGCAAATGCCTTGTCATATATTTTCCAAAATAAAAAAATTACTAACAAAATATCCCCAGGAACATGAAAAACAGAAGAACATATCAGGGGCTTCCATATAATTCTTTCATAATCACCTTTACTGTCCTATCAATGACCCCAGCTTCTAAGTTTATATTTGGATGGTTATTGAATAAATGTCCGTCTTCCTAACTGGACTATCAATTCCATGAGAACAAAGACCAGTCTATTTCTGTAATCACCATAAATCCAGGTCTATGCATAGTATCTGTCATTAGTAGGAGTTCAATACTTGTCAAATTGATGCGTAAAAAATGATGCATCTTACAAATTTCTTCTTGCTTGCTTTATAATTTCACTTGTTTTCTAAAATGTAGTTATTAATAATCTGTTTCTTCAAATAAGTAGAAAAATAATTACTCAAACCACAGGTTCTCACGTATTTCTTTACTTATGTAAAATTATTATTGATAATATACCCTCCTAAGCACCCTTCCTCGGTATCAACAATTTCTGTTGACTAGAAAAAATATATTTTCAACAAATATTGATCTATTCACTCATTTTTATTCAACAAAGATTATTATGCATGCAGTATGTTTAAGA
>NW_007774417.1:0-1425 GCF_000696425.1 Galeopterus variegatus | reverse complement strand
CCATAGAGAAGGACTTCGCTTCTGATGACAAGAGAAGAAGAAAATGGGAAAAGGATGGATACAAAGTTTTGAGCCAGCCCCTGGCAAAACAGAGATAAAAAGAGAGAGAGAGACAGAGACAAAAACAGAGACTTTTCCCTTCTAGATAAACTTTGAAGGTATTATTCACGTTTTATATTTATCATCACACTGAATCCTTCCCCTCAAAACAAACTTGGTCTCACTCTATGTTAGAAATACCTAAACTGAAGTTAAGTGGCTTCACCAAAGTTGTCTAGCTGGTATTCAAAACTAGGTCTAAAAAAAAGTATGAAATCAGAGCTTCTTAGCACTGAGGAATATGGATTTTAAGATTTGAAGCTAGTTATTTGTGAGAAATTAGAGCCAGCGAGTTTAGCTTGTTAGTGAGTCTTGAAAGTTTGGAAAGAAGAAGGAAATAATTAATGTGCTATTTCAAAGGTATATATGCTGCCTCTAAGTATGTAAACTTACCACATGATGGCTTAGATGGAGTAACAGCTGTAACAGAAAAAAAAAGGATGCAAATTATTGATGCTTTGTTTTAGAATACATGTGCTATAGTCATTTTGGGGAAAGGTGATTTTCAGTGCTTCAACTTTGTAAACTGGGAAGTCTGTCTGGTTAGGTTTCACAGTTCATGCAAGGTTTGCCCAGTGCAATGTTTTAATCTCAAAACTTCAAATGTTATAAATGAATGAGCAAGTTCTATGAAACCTATTCATGAATTTATCCAATAAATACAATTGTGATAATAAGAATATTAGTATTAAGATCTAATTGCACTATGGTGACATAGCAGAATATTCACAGAGCCAAATACATTTTAAAGATCTTTATCATCTTGATTAATCTCAAAATAGATTTATGTAATTATATTCCTCATAGAGTGAAGTTTACACTTAAAAATAAATCAGACAGGCAAGGGCTGCTTTGTTCTCTAACTTTTGTAAGCTCCTTGCACTTATACTAGATCTAGGGTAATAAATTGTTCTCTCAACAAATTGAGTAGTCATTCGTGTGAGTATACNCTAGATCTAGGGTAATAAATTGTTCTCTCAACAAATTGAGTAGTCATTCGTGTGAGTATACATATTTAACTGAAGAATTAAAAGGAAAATGTGCTTTGCAGAACTTAAGAGGTCTCTGCTAATCTTGTTTTTGAGTTGGCAAAATTGGGGGGGAGAACGATGGGTTTGCAGGCTCTGCCTTCGCTGACCCAGGACACCCGCCAGTGCTGGGTCCGCTCCCTCGAGTCCCCTCCCCTCACTTCCATGTCCTCTTGCTGCTTGATGGGAACTCTGCAATCAGTCCTCTGTACTCACCACTTGGAATGGACAGCCCTTTGACAGGATTGTTACTTTTCATGCTAATACCTAAACCTACTCTTAGAGAAAGAAGTTCTAG
>NW_007774416.1:2072-4059 GCF_000696425.1 Galeopterus variegatus | reverse complement strand
CCTCAGCGGGAGCGCCGCCGCGCTTCTCAAGCGGCGCACTGCAGCAGTGCGCCACCGGGCCGGCCCTTTCTTCCCTTCTCTTGATAATCCCTTTCTTCTGTACTAATCTTCTTAGCCAATGGTTGTACATCATTGAATTGTTCTCCTGGAAATGCTCTCTGCTTCTTTACCACATAGCCAAGCTGAAAATTTTCCAAATCTTTACACTCTGCTTCTCTTTTAAATTCTGGCTTTATGTCTTGCCTTTGCCACCATAACTCAGAGTAGGCTGTTAGAAGTAGCCATGCAGCTTCCTGAATGTTTTGCTTCTTAGAAATTTCTTCTGCCAAATTCTCTAGTTCACAACTCTTAATTTCCAGTTTCCACAAAGTCCTAGGGCATGGACACAATTCATCCAAGTTCCTTGCCAATTCATAGCAAGGGTGATCTTTGCCCCAGTTTCTAAAAAGTCCTTTCTCATTTACATCTGAGATCTTCTCAGAATTACCTTTAGTGTCCATATGTCTATCAATATTCTGCTCACCACCATTTAACCAGTCTCTAAAACATTGCAAACTCTCCCTGGCTTTCTTGTCTTCTAAACTCCCACTAGTACCTAGCCTTTTCTTCCAAATTCTTCCAGCATCTCCTCAACACCCAGTTCCAAAGCCGTTTTCACATTTACAAGAATTTGTTATAAGCAACGCCCACTTCTCTGGTACCAATTTTCTGTATTCATCCATTTCTGTTGCTTATAACAAAATACACAGAACTTGGTAATTTGTAAGAAAACAAAATTTATTGCTTACAGTTTCAGAGGCTGGGAAGCCCAATGTCTAGGGAACCCAGCTTGTGAGGGTCTTTGTGGTGGCAACAATGACCTAGGGGTCCTACATGGCAGAAGTGGAACAGCAGAAAGAGACTAACCTCTCATGTGTTCTCCTTTTAAAGCCCTCAGAACCACACACCTGACCACCCTTATTTATCTATTCATTATAGCATGGTTCTATAATCTAATCATCTCTTCAAGGCCCCACCTTCCAACTACCATAATAGGATTTCACCCCTCTTGACACTGTCACAGTGGGGACTGTGTTTTGGGGGGACGTTCAACCCAAGGCATTTGGGAAGAGGAAAACAAATACATGCGTGATTAAAGAACAATGTGCTACGTAGTAGAGGAGACGAAGTCCAAAAGCAAGGAAAGCATTCTAAGATTTTCTAGCTGGAGAGGATTTTGTGGGGAGCATCTTAGTTGGTGGTTTTTTAACTTAAAACATAAAAATCAATGAGATACTTTCTTTGAACAAAATCTCTGAGGACATGCAAAGTGTGAACAGGAACAGGCAAAGCCAAATGGTTCTGGCAGGAGGATGTGAGGGCTTGCAATAGCCCCTCCTGTTCAGTACTGCCCCTAGGCCCTGATCTCACATTCCCTGGGGAGAAAACTCCTCAAGGTATGGTTTGAAAACCAATGGGGAAACTGAGGTCCAGAGAGGCAGCAGTAAATTTCTTCTTCATGGACATATACAATGAGTCTGTGGCAGAGGCAGGACTAGAACCTGGAGCCTTCTCTGATTTCCAGTCCAAAGCTTTCTGAATTACCTCATGCTCTTAGTGTAAAGTGGACGAGAAGATGGAGTTTCATGCCCTCTGGTTTCTCTTTTCAACCAGACAGTAGTCTTCCTGTAGTCTTCTCTGTGTCCCAACATTGCATTTCCTGGCAGGGACCGTCTTATATCCAGCCCTAGACCCTAGGCACGTGCTGTAATTCTCACCCCCGGGAGGCAGGGGAAGAGACTCAATGACTTTCTGGGTCTTTTCCAGCCCATAATACTGCAGCTGCAATTAGGCTTCCAAATTCCAGTTCCATTTTCTACCGCTTCCTTGTTCTGTGACCCTGAGGAAGCCTTCTAGACTACCTGAGATTTGCCCCACTCCCACAAGGACCCTTCCATCCCTCTCTGGAGAAGAAAAATCAAGGTTCAAGAGACACAAATCGGGAGTT
>NW_007774416.1:0-1570 GCF_000696425.1 Galeopterus variegatus | reverse complement strand
GACCCTTCCATCCCTCTCTGGAGAAGAAAAATCAAGGTTCAAGAGACACAAATCGGGAGTTTTTTCTTCACAAGCTTGCTGTTAATTCAGCTTTTTCTGATCCACATAAGTGACAGACAAAATGAGTTGGGGATGGAAGATGCATAGATTTCCAAAAGGAAATGAGTTCCAAGGATATTTCCCACTCAGTTTGGGGCAGTTTAGAAATCCATACCCAGAGAACAACACCTGATGTCCAGGTTTCGTAGCCCAACAAACTCAGCCCTGGGATAATCTTCCAAGGAGGCAGGGTCTCCTAATCAAGTGTCCTTTCCACATCTGAGGTCAGGTGGACCTGTATCCATTAAAATTACTCTCCAAAGACTCACTGCAACCTTCAAGGAAATTGACTCTGAAATCACTTTCCCACCAGTCAAGGGAAGGGCAGCAGTTTAAAGAAACCTCCAGAGAGTAGTGCCTCTAGGATAATGATGGGCCTTTATGTTTGTACTCAAGACATCTAAGTTCAAGCCTGGGCTCTGCACTTATTAGCAGGTGACTTGGGACCAATCTCTTGATTACTCCTGAGCCTGTCTCCCAGCTGTAAATTGGGGGTTTACTCAACATTCATTCAACAGACACTCGCTGTGCAACTACAACATGCCAGGTGCAGTGAACAAAAATGACACATTCTGACCCTCCCTACTTCACAGGCTGTGGTTAGGATCAGACTGTTAGAGGTCTGAAAGTGGCTCCTAAATGGTTGTGACATGTAAATATTGTTTCTACTATAAGTCTCCCATGCAGTGGGAGGTGTTTATTTCCCCAGCATGCCCCTCACTCCTCAAACATTCATTCTCTAATTTTATAGCAAAACAATGTGATTAGCTCTCATGTTTTTCACGATTTTCCATCACACTACCCATTTTGAGGGCTAAACTGACACCTGAAAACCATGATTCATGCAAATAGGCATTTTTCAATTTTCTCTTTAAAATGATGAATGGCACGTACTTTGCCTTATTTACCATGAATCCCCGGCAGAGCCAGGCATACAGTAGGTGCTCATTAAATATGTTGAATAAATGAATGAATGAATGAAGAGGAAATCTTGCCTCCAAAGAGGAGAATTAATAAAATAGAATCAAAAGAAAGGAAAACTTTTCTATGAATTTATTTTACCCATCCCAGTAGATCAACATCCTCTCTAACATTCTCCAGACTGCTGCGAACGACTCGGATTGGGTGTTCTATCTCTGGCTATGGCATGAAAACCCTTCAGTCTAGTGGACGTGTGCATTGTCGGGCAGCCAGGCTTCAGTTCGAGTGCTCAGTGTCCTGACGTCTTCTTATTACACTAGTCACACAAAGGAAGTGGGCGATGCGGGTGTCCTCTACCACCCTCATGCTAACTGCCAGAGCCAAGAGGAATATTTTCATCCAGACTTTCTCCCCTTTCTTTTTTCTTTTTAAGCTTCTTCTAGTGATAAAAGCTGGAGAAAATTGAAATTGGCAGCTCTGTGGTCTTCAAGCCATAGGAAAAGTACTAAAGATCATGTGATACACACTTTTGAAAACTTAAAAAAAAAAA
>NW_007774415.1:0-4060 GCF_000696425.1 Galeopterus variegatus | reverse complement strand
TTGGGAGCATCAGGGGATTTTTGTTCAGTTTTCAGTGAGAACCTGGTAGGGTTCCTGGAAGTAATGTTACCAACACCTAAGTTTGGCTGCCCTCTGCTCAGAAACAAAAGACTCATCAGTCCCAAACATTGGTGTGAGGCAGGAAATTTATTATCAGACCCGGGAGACAGTCCAACTAAAACTGTTTCAAAGGCTCAGGAGCCTTAGCAAGGATTTTTAAAGGGAAAAATGTGAGAAATAAAAGGGAAAGCTTATTCTTGTCAGGAGGCTGCTATGTGCAATCTTGCAGACTCCAGGCTTTCATTATTTCATGGCCAGTCTTGTATCTCTTTAACTCACCCTTGGAATATGGGTATTATCCACCTCCCACAAGCTGGGTGGCATCTTGTTCCCAGACAGCTGTCACTTCAAAGGAAGAATGATTAGTTCTGTAAGTTACTAATTCGCTCGTATTATCTTGCTTTTCCTAAGCACTAAGTTCTGCAGCATTTTTTCATGAGCTATGCTGTGAGTCAAAGTTACAAAAAGACTTCTTTATGGCTAAATTCTACTTAAAGCTGCATTATACAAATTGGCTCTTCTAAGGATAATTGTCTATGACTGACTGTTTGCTGTAGTAGGCTCTTACAGTAAAACTCATGAAAGTGTGCCCTCCCCAGCACCACCACCAATACTGTACTCCTATAGTTTTTAACTATCTACTCCACTTTGAGCCTCCAACAAATCATTAATTACAATTTAAATGTTCCTCCCTGTATTAACCATGCCTTTTATTTTTCTGCATTCTGATGCTTTGACATTTGGGGGCCTTGCTGACCCCAGAGGGACTACCTCTCCCAGTTTTAGCTAATTTCTAGAGATAGCAAACAACTAGCCTTCAAGGATGCTTTTCATATGCAAAGCAACCAACCAAAGATAATAGCCTCCTTTTCTGGGCTTTCTCACTCCACCCACATTTTCTGTCCTCCCTCTGCCACCTTCCCAACCTCAGTGCTTTCCCATGGGCCTGCATGGTGAGGCATGCCTCCTGTTCTAGGGATCTACAAGTACAATAAACCTCTGCCTTCGTGACAGTCACGTTCACGACTGTGCGTCTTACCACATCCGATTAAAACTAGTCCCAGGTACTCCTTAAAACACTACCAGTACTGGTTGCCATGGAGGGCTTCCGCTCCTGGGCTTCTGCTCCAGGTAAGCTATGACTCTCTGCCTCTCTTTCCAGTTTGGGGGCAGTAGCATTCCCTTTGAACTTGATTCTCTGATGGATCTAGTGAGAGTTGTTGTTTTTCAGTTTGTTAAGCTTTTTTTCCTTATTGTTAGCATAAGAAAAATGACTTCGAAGCTCTCATGTCAGAGTGAAAACCAAAAGTCCAGTCATTTTTTTTTTCGTATTTTCTCTGTCTTCTTAGCCAAAGTAGGGCAATTCTTTTTCCAATGTCCTTTATGTTTACAGTTTATTCAGGTATCTTTATCAAGAGCCTCCCTCTATTGGGATTTGAATGACTGATTGGGACCTCTGTGAAAGTACAAAAATGATCATGTCACTTCACTGCTAAAACCTTTCTGGGGCTCTCTCCAACTTTAGCTAGGGTGACTAACTTGTCTTGTTTTGCCAAGGACTGTCCCAGTTTTTTGTTTTTTAACTTTTTATTGAAATATATTGATTGTACACATTTATGGGGTACAGAATTATATTTCAATACATGTATATAATGTGATGATCTAATCAGGATAATTAGCATATTCATCATTGCAAAACAATCATTTCTTTATGATGTGAACATTTGATCTCTGCATTTCTAGTCACTTGATAACATGTAGTAAATTATTAATTATAGATGTCTGGCTCAACTATACACCAATAGAACTTATTTTTCCTAGCTAGCTGTGATTTTGTGTCCATTAACCAGCCTTTCACTATCCCCCCTTCCCCCTCGCCTTTCCCACCTCCACTAACTACAGTTCTATTCTCTTCTTCTAACAGGTCAACATTATTATTATTATTATTATTATTATTATTATTATTATTATTATTATTATTATTATTATTATTATTATTATTATTATTATTATTATTATTATTATTATTATTATTATTATTATTATTATTATTATTATTATTATTATTATTATTATTATTATTATTATTATTATTATTATTATTATTATTATTATTATTATTATTATTATTATTATTATTATTATTATTATTATTATTATTATTATTATTATTATTATTATTATTATTATTATTATTATTATTATTATTATTATTATTATTATTATTATTATTATTATTATTATTATTATTATTATTATTATTATTATTATTATTATTATTATTATTATTATTATTATTATTATTATTATTATTATTATTATTATTATTATTATTATTATTATTATTATTATTATTATTATTATTATTATTATTATTATTATTATTATTATTATTATTATTATTATTATTATTATTATTATTATTATTATTATTATTATTATTATTATTATTATTATTATTATTATTATTATTATTATTATTATTATTATTATTATTATTATTATTATTATTATTATTATTATTATTATTATTATTATTATTATTATTATTATTATTATTATTATTATTATTATTATTATTATTATTATTATTATTATTATTATTATTATTATTATTATTATTATTATTATTATTATTATTATTATTATTATTATTATTATTATTATTATTATTATTATTATTATTATTATTATTATTATTATTATTATTATTATTATTATTATTATTATTATTATTATTATTATTATTATTATTATTATTATTATTATTATTATTATTATTATTATTATTATTATTATTATTATTATTATTATTATTATTATTATTATTATTATTATTATTATTATTATTATTATTATTATTATTATTATTATTATTATTATTATTATTATTATTATTATTATTATTATTATTATTATTATTATTATTATTATTATTATTATTATTATTATTATTATTATTATTATTATTATTATTATTATTATTATTATTATTATTATTATTATTATTATTATTATTATTATTATTATTATTATTATTATTATTATTATTATTATTATTATTATTATTATTATTATTATTATTATTATTATTATTATTATTATTATTATTATTATTATTATTATTATTATTATTATTATTATTATTATTATTATTATTATTATTATTATTATTATTATTATTATTATTATTATTATTATTATTATTATTATTATTATTATTATTATTATTATTATTATTATTATTATTATTATTATTATTATTATTATTATTATTATTATTATTATTATTATTATTATTATTATTATTATTATTATTATTATTATTATTATTATTATTATTATTATTATTATTATTATTATTATTATTATTATTATTATTATTATTATTATTATTATTATTATTATTATTATTATTATTATTATTATTATTATTATTATTATTATTATTATTATTATTATTATTATTATTATTATTATTATTATTATTATTATTATTATTATTATTAAATTTGTTTTTTAGCTCCCACATATGAGTGAAAACACGTGCTATGTCTCTTTCTGTGTCTGGCTCATTTCAGTTAACATAATTTTCTCCAAGCTCATTCACACTGCTGCAAATGACAGACTTTCATTCTTTTTTATGGCCGAGTAGTATTCCATTATGTATATATGCCACATTTTCTTTCTCTAGTCATCCATTGATGGATATTTAGGTTGGTTCTGTATCTTGGCTGTTGTGAATAGAGCTGCAATGAACATAGGAGTGCGGGTATCCCTTCAGCATGATGATTTCCATTCCTATGAGCATATATCCTGTTGGGGTATTGCTGGATCATATGGTAGTTCTATTTGTAGTTTGAGAAACCTCCATACTATTTTCCATAATGGCTGCACTAATTTACAATCCCACCAACCAAGTATAAGGGTTCCTCTTTCTCCACATCCTCCCCAGCATTTGTTATTTCCTGTCTTTTTTATAATAGCCATTCTAACTGGA
>NW_007774414.1:3515-4060 GCF_000696425.1 Galeopterus variegatus | reverse complement strand
GTGGAGTTGAACTTCTTTTTGTTTGTTTGTTTATTTGCCATTCAGTCTTAACCCTATGAGATGATTTCTATTGTCAGCTTCAGGATTTTATAAATGATGAGTGGACCTCAGGTTCTTTTATCTTTTGTATGTTTAGTAGGGATCCCACCTATAATTGAATTTTCCTGAAATTGTAATTGATGGTAACCTTTGCTGACCATGTCTTGCCTGCTCAGATCTATCTTACTTATGTACCCTATCTATGGATGGATGTTTATTCAGTTTTCTGATGCACATCATCTTATTTGAAACCCAGGGACAAACCAACAAAGCTCTGTATATAGTGGTACTTAAAACTTTTAATTGTCTATTCTACATATTTTTAAAGTGTTCAACAGGCAAATTTTTCAAACCCCTTTTAACAGTGTTTTGCCAAATTAATCATACTGTTGGTGCTGTCCAGTTAGTTCAGTTGGTGAGAGCATGGAGTTATAACACCAAGGACAAGGATTTGGTAGCCAAAAAGACAAGGACAAGTACTTGCTAGCCAAAAAGAAAAAAAAAAA
>NW_007774414.1:0-1528 GCF_000696425.1 Galeopterus variegatus | reverse complement strand
TATTTCACTCAACATAAGTTTCTCCAGGTTCATCCATGTTGTTGCAAATGGGAGTATTTCTGAATGCTACCTTCTCCTCAGTCTTGTGTTAGGTTCCAGAAATTCTCAAAAGTGTAGTCTCAGCCTTCATGTTATGCTGTGTCTAACTGGGAGGCACTTATGGAAATCAGTACAATACAAGGTGCTAATCAAGATATGTACAAGGACTATGGAAGCACTGAAGAAAAAGCAGTTAACTTTATTTATTTGGACGATGAAGGCTATTAAGGTCTTAAAAAATAATCTTGAGGTCACCAGAAATCTAAGAATTTTTCAGACCAGTGAGAGTTAAGCAAAAAGATAGAACAAGAAAAAAATTTTGTGACATATGTAGGAACAGTGTAAGATAGAGGAGAGAGAGAGGAAAGGGATTGGAGACAGAGAGATAATTTGGGGAATTCTGTAGTCTAATTTAGGGGTCAGAAAACAATGGCCCAGAAGCTGGCCCACCACCTGTTTTAGTAAATAAAGTTTTGTTGGAACACAGAAATACCCATTAGTTTAGGTTTTGTTTATGGCTGTTTTAAGTTACAAAAGCAGAAATGAGTCATTGCAAAAGAGATTCATAAAATATTATTATGATATCGCCCTTTACAGAAAAGTTTGCTTAATTCTGGTTTAGGCAATAAATAACAAGGGCCTGAACTAAGGACATAGTATGCATCAGAGAAAAAGAGACAGATTTGTGAAGTATTTCAGAGAAAGAAGTTTTTTTACCCCCAAATAATACATTTATTTTTATTGCTCTTTTTGCTTTTTATTACTACATATCTCTATAAAAGTAATAGATATTTATCATAAACAATTTAAATAATGTAGTGTGTATAAAGTAGGCAGTAAAAAAATTCAAACAACAACAAAAATGTATAAAGAGAAAGTAAATGACCTTAGAGGCAACCGTTGTTCACAGTTTGAAGTACATTTTCTTCAAGATTTTTTTATGCAAATATATTTATTAATATTTATTTGTTTTGTTTTATAAGTGGGATCATTTTATACAGACTATTCTATAATCTGAGTTTATCACTTAACAGTATAGCACAAACTTCTTTTCATATCACGACATACAGATTTATCTTATGCCTACTAACGGTTTTATTTTATAGGCCTTCCTTTGTAGGGAAGTTTAATTTTATTTCATTCATTTTACAGATATTTATTGAGCAATGTAGCATACATGTATGGAACCATCTATTCAGTACCCTCCTACATGTACCTTCTGAGAACTGCTCCCTCCATCCATTTGTGTATCATGACAAACATCATACTAGTAGAATTTAATCCTGCCTCCTGGCCTCTATTCTTTGGTTCTAGTGTAGGCATTCAACACAAGTCAACTATGGCAAAAATAACTAACTGTTGCTGAAATTTGGGCTTCCTCTTCTGTAATATAGTTAAAGAAACTGAGGGGCAGGTCAGATAATGTCGAGATATTAGAATGTGTTTTGCAGAGAATGCCAGCTGTCCAACAAAAACTGTTCTTCCTTTC
>NW_007774413.1:0-4060 GCF_000696425.1 Galeopterus variegatus | reverse complement strand
GAGTCCAGACGAGAGGAAACGGTGGCTTGGACTAGGGTGGGGGCAGTGGCAGGTGACCTTGCTGGGACTGGGAGAGGAGCAAAAGGGAACGATCCAGGATGGTGCTCCGGTGTTGGCTGGAGCATGAACTAGAGCCATTTACTGAGGTGGGAGAGACGAGAAATGCAATTAGGCATGTTTAAACTCTAGTGTTGTTTTTGTTTTTTAAATTCCACCCTACTAGAGGAAGAATAGGTCATAGGAATAGTTACACGTTGTTAAAGTGAAGAGCCACTGGCAGTCACACATTGAGATGAAGAGGTTGCTCTGGTTCATTAATTTTGGCCTGTTAACTCTGAATCAAGTCTCATAAGATAATGACCATGGGGACTGGAGTCAGCTTATTTAAGCTTATTTCAATAAAGAAGTTAAAATTGAGAGGCAAAAATTTATGTAGTACATTGACATCAAATAAATTGTACCACCTCCCGAGAGATGAACATTTTCAAATTAGGGAACAACTGGAGAAGCACAACAGAGGATTAATAAGCCATATCTACAAATGAATTGTCACTTTGACAAATGTGGCTTCCATTCACAGGTGTGCTGTATAATTTGTAAAAGCAATGAACTCTCAGAGATAGAAACTTCAGAGCATTGCTTCACAACAGTGGGAAAAAATTCTTACACTGGAGAAAAATCAAGTGGTTCCCAATTTGGGGGGACTGCTCTATTAATTTCATCATGAACTTACAAAAATGGTTATAGTTTGGCTCTCCTATGTCCACCACGATACTAAATTATTAAGCAAAGCTTACTCTTTCAATCCAAGTTACCAAAAAAATGAGAATCTTTGAAAAAATCTTTTATAATTCTTCTCAAAGCACCCTATGCTTTCTCAGCAAAATGTTCCATCAAAAGACAATTGACTGGCAATTAAAACTGCTTCTGTACAGCAAGCTTGAGAGTGCACAACGAAACTTATTCCACAGAAGTTTTCAAGACAATTTCACACACGTAGAGAAGGAAACTGCTCATTCATTTGGCACACCACTCAAAGATTTCACACTATTCCAATTTACAAGATCCCCATACTTGGTAATAAAGGTGATGCCAGTTTCTTACAGAAATAAAGCCTCTTGAAACAGCACCAGGGGGAGAATATAAAGCACCTTCAAGGTAATTTTGAGTGTTTTGTTGGCTCAATCTCCGCATGCAGTCATGGTCACAGGGGGAAGGAATGTGCTGGAGCCTTTGAAGGAGAAAGACTTGCTAGATAGGCCGCTACTTACCAGGGGGAGAATATAAAGCACCTTCAAGGTAATTTTGAGTGTTTTGTTGGCTCAATCTCCACATGCAGTCATGGTCACAGGGGGAAGGAATGTGCTGGAGCCTTTGAAGGAGAAAGACTTGCTAGATAGGCCGCTACTCTGCTCCACCTGTCTGCCCTCCCCAGACCCGGCCGCCAGGATCACGCCAGTGAAGAGGCACACCCGAACAGACCACTTCTGTCCCCTCTTCCAAGCCCGAGTTATAGGAGCGGCTGACTTCTTTCCAAATGTCAGTCTTCTCTTTTTACCTTACTAACAAAAGGTTTAAGAACAAAGGTAAGAGGCAGTGCACCTGGCACAGAAGAATGACATGACTTTGGAAGAAGTTCCCCTTACCCCCTCCCCGATTCCTAAAGGGACTTGCTATACGGCAATGCCCCTTTTCCTCTTCTACATCTTGGTTTCAGAGACATTTTTCCCCCGCCTCGCTCAATCTGCTTTGTGTCTTTTTTCGAATTTCCACACCTAAGGTGAACATTCTGTTTTAGAGGTCTAATTGATAATTAACTCAAAAGCTGGTTTATGTATTTTTGAATATGAAGATCAATAGAGAATGCATCATTATAAAAAATGTATTTATTTTGCATTGCCAAAAATCTGCATTTCAAAATAATTATTGAGCATCAGGAAGCAGATTTCCAATGAAGAATTGTAAAGAGGAACAAATGTTAGTGTAATCAGAGTGTTTTTGTATTTGGATTACCTTTAAGTTTTCTACTGACATTGGAGGTCACTGACAACAACAAAAAATCAAAGGAATACATTGCTATTAATGACCCAGTTAACCTATATTACTCAGACAGTATTTTAATCATGCTACATGAAATGTTACCAGATGATATGGCTTTGTGCTGAGTTGTGTTTTTGTTTTTATCTTTGTTTAATTTCTTTTGGTACAGTACTATCTAATTACTGATTAATTGGTGCTGCAAATTCAAATCCTTATAATTAGCCATGAAGCGATGATATACAAAGTAGAATTTGTTACACTTTGAGAAAACTGTGCAGAGGCCTTCTGCTAGATTTAGAGTTGTGGAGGAAAGAAAACCACTAGGAGTGATATTAAATATTCCCTCCTAATTTGAAACAATTTGAATTTACTTTTGAAAACCTTACCAATCACATGTTTACTAAAGGCTGAGACCTTTTCAATTAATCTTTCCTCCAGATTTACTTGAGCATTATGGAACCTAACAATACTTGGAATTATTATTAAAATAATAGTAACATTCATTGTCACTCTGTCTACATGATTTATACCTCAAGTTGACCTGGCTTCCGTGGATGAATAGGATTTCAGTATGGGAGAATCACACAAAGGAAGGGAAGCAGGCAAGTCTTTGGCTTGCTAGGAAACTGCTTAGGAGTCCTTCATGAAGGATATGGTGGGACAGAGCCTGTGCCAGATCATGGGGCTGCGTGTGCCAGGCAGGCTGAGTGGTTTGTCATATTCTTGTAAGCAAAGAGGAGCCATTGAACATTCATGAATCTGGGAGAGAGATGATCAGTTTGTATTTTAGAAATGTGTCAAAATGGAAAATGTAATGGAAAGGAAAGAAACTAAAGAAAGGCTATTCAACTATTTTTAGTTGTGTAAAGTCTCAATTCAAACTTGAAGTACTGGACTAAGAGAGACAGCTGTCCCTCTCTGAACAGATACTATTCAGTCTATGGGTGGACTGATTTCTGCTAAATATGTGTTCTGGACCTCTCTAGGAGAGACAGTAAAGATAACGGTTAAGAGTGCAGGCTCTGCAATGAGTTAGATAACGTGGCTTCACGTCCACTCTGCATTACAGCCTGTGTGACCTTGGGTAAATTACTTAAGCTCTCTGGGTCTCTCTTAAACTCTCTGGTTTCTCATCTGTATAAGGAGGATAAATATAGATTTGCTGAGAGGATTAGATGAGAAAACATACATGAGCACCAGCATGAGCCGTGCACACAGAGTTCCATGGATGTCAGCTCTTATTAACCTCCAAATTCATGAGCACGCCCTGCATATATCCCTGCTGAGAGAGGAAGGTATCAGGCCACATCACTTGCTCTTGCTCTTATTCAGCACCAGCCCTAGCAGTTGTCGCTTTTCTTTTTCTTGGGAGTTGGGGGACGGGGGTAGGGGAGGGAGTGTAATTTTTAATAATGAACAAAACCGTTATAACTTCATAAGTACCAGCCCTAGCAGTTGTCGCTTTTCTTTTTCTTGGGAGTTGGGGGACGGGGGTAGGGGAGGGAATGTAATTTTTAATAATGAACAAAACCGTTATAACTTCATAAGTACTACTCTGTAAGAGGTGGCAACTGGCACAAGGAGGACAGCTGCTGGGTCCCCCACTAGAGCTCCCAGTCAGTGCTTTGGCAAAGCTACAGCTCATTACATGGAGTCTCGGCCAGACTGTCTACAAATAGCCAAAGCTTGGGGTGGCTGTTTGGATTTTACATTTAAGGGTTTATGTTTTCAATACTCACTCTTGGAGCACTTACTATGTGCTAGGGGCTGCGCTAGATGCGAGAGTTAGTTTCGATAAACATGAACAGAGTTTATGAGCTCCAGTCTAGTGGAGAACCAGACCTTAATCAATCAAACACACACACAAATAAACATAAATGTACACATGTGAGAGATGCCAGGAAGGGGCAGTATGGATTTGATGAGGACCCACTTAGGTCTCTCGCTTTACAGGGGAACGGGGTTGAGGTTGGAATGAGCATGTGTAGCGCCTAGCTGAGGGTTGGAAGAGACGGGGCAA
>NW_007774412.1:0-4060 GCF_000696425.1 Galeopterus variegatus | reverse complement strand
GCACAAGCTGTTTTTGTTTGTTTTGATAAATTGACTTAGTTAACTCTCTGAATTTCTGCTCACCCTTTAAGTCAAAAATTGATGACATCCAGAAGTGAGAAACTTACTATTTCTCAAGGCAACCCAGTCAATGTCATCGAGAGTTGACACTGAGATAGTTATTCCCAGGCCTCACTGGTAATTTTTTGTAGTCACAAAGAACAAAGCCTATTTTTTTTTCTTTCACCTGTTGCATTTTCAAAGATCTTAAAACATGTTACTTCTAATGTTTCTATTCTCCAAGGTAGATATCCACAAAATCCTTTACATAAGCCTCTTTTTACTAACCCACTAAAAGTTGTCCAGAACTTTATTGGGTTCTCCCGGATGAGGTCTGATCATTGCAAAGCAAAGCTCAACTCTGCCCTTTCTATGAGGCGCAACTTACAACCAGCGCTCCACTATTCGGAGGCAGGTTGGCCAGTTATGGATTGCTCAGCAAGTGGCTAGGATCCACTTTTTAAAAAAAAAATTTTTTTAATTTTTTTGTCTTTTTCTTGACCGGTAAGGGGATCGCAACCCTCGGTGTGAGGTCGCCCGCACCGCGCTCAGCTAGTGAGCACACCGGCCATTCCTATATAGGATCCAAACCCACGGCAGGAGCGTCGCTGTGCTCCCAGTGCTGCACTCTCCCGAGTGCGCCACTGGGCCAACCCAAAAATTGATTTTTTTATTGGTTATGAATATTCATGAGATACAAAGCTGATTGTCCCTGCCCTAGATGTGAAAGCCAGATCCATATGGCATCATACCCATTACCACAAATTGCTATTGTACCCCATGTCCCTTACCCAGTTATTCCCTATCTTCCTCCCCCTCCCACCTTCCCCCACTCCACTTTGTATCCCTAGGTATGTTCTCTCCCTCTGCAAGTCCAACATACCACTGCGGTCTTTCTTTCCTTCTTTCTTTCTCTCTCAGCTCCCACATATGAATGAGTATATGCAGTATTTATCCTTCTGTGCTTTGCTTATGTCACTCAACATAAATTTCTCCAAGCTCATCCATGTTGTTGCAAATGAGAGGATTTTGTTCTTTTTTATGGCAGAGTAGTATTCCACAGTGTATGATATATATCACAGTTTCCTTATCCAGTCATCCATTAATGGACATTTAGGTTAGCTCCATATCTCGGCTATTGTAAACAGAGCTGCGATGAAAATGGGAGTGCAGGTATCTCTTCGACATGATGATTTCCATTCCATCTGGGTATATACCCAGAAGTGGGATTGTGGATCATATGGAAGATCTATCTGTAGTTGTTTGAGAAACTCCATACTGTTTTCCATAGTGGTTGTACTAATTTGCAGTTCCACTAACAGTGTAGTAGTGTTCCCTTCTATCCACACCTTCGCCAGCATTTGTTATTCTCCATCATTTTCGATAACTTCGTATAATGTATGCTATACGAAGTTATTACGCCATCTTTTTGATTATTGCCAGTCTAACTGGGGTGAGGCGATATCTCAATGTGGTTTTAATTTGCATTTCCCTGATGACTAGTGATGTTGAGCATTTTCTCATGTACCTGTTGGCCATTTGTATGTCTTCCTTTGAAAAATGTCTATTCAGCTCCTTTGCCCATTCTTTAATTGAGTTAGTGAAGATGCAAACTGAGAAATAAAAGGTAATTTCCCCACAAGCTCAGAATTCCAAATGCTTTGTGATGAGTGCTGAGATTGTGTTGATAAATAGCTCTGGCCTAATTCCCAAGTCTTTCCAAGATGAAAGTCTCTCTAGAATCTCAATCGCTTTCATCCTAGAGAGACTTGGGAATTAAGACAGAACTATTTATCAACACAATCTCAGCACCCATCACAAAGCATTTGGAATTGACACAATCTCAGCACCCATCACAAAGCATTTGGAATTGTGAGCTTGTGGGGAAATTACCTTTTATTTCTCAGTTTGCATCCCCATCCTGCTCTCCAAAGAAAGAAAGCAAAATTGGATCTAAAATGATTAAGAGGTTTAAATTTTATGAAAAATGTATGAGAGGTAAAGGAAGGAGAAAGAGCCATGGGGGAGTGCATACAGGGCAGACTACCTACGTTTTTTAATAACAGTTTTGTCACCCACCATAGAAAAAAAAGAAGCATAGAAATGCCAATAAGTATGGTTCCTTGAACATCCCCTTGTAGTATTAGCCCAATGAGATGCTATTCTTTTATTGAAGCACACCAGATAACCAGAAATGGTGAAAGTATTGCCTCTCCCAGGAATACTTACCTTTAAGCAAATATCAAGGTCTTCAACATTAAAAATAAACCTTGACAGAATTACTGTCATCAGCCATCAGGTAAGAGACAGAAATATTGCCCTCACCAGTTAATTCACAAGACATAAGGAGCCAACTAAAGACGAACCTTACAGTTACTAATGAAATTCTGGTGTCCAAACTATGTTCTGTTACAATATGAACAGTCACAATTAACTATAAGATTATAAGCACCATATTCAGAGTAACAACTACAAATAAACATCTGGCTCAAATATTATAGAAGCATCTAAATTTTATAGAAACTTCAAAGCACTCATACGTTGCCCATTTCTCATTTTAATTATTAAAATATAGGCCAAGTTTTGGAATATAGACCTAATGACAGATTTTTTTTTTTAAGTTTCTGAAGTCTTTGCATTAATTTCCAATAATCCTGTAAACAAATACCAAGGCTGACACTCTTGGTCCTATTAAATAATTTTTAATTAAGTAAGCAGCTCTTAAATTTAAAATGTCAGGTAGCATTACTTTTACTTTTACTTACTATTACTAATGCTACTTCCAGGGCACCTAGTTTGGTGTCCTACCTACCTTGAACTTAATATCTAATTGACGAAAAAAATTACCTTCACTATATTAATCTATTTCTTTCCACATTTCTTTATTGAAAACTTTTTATTATAGTGATTATGTGGTTCCTTAAGTGTCTTGTTTCAAATCTCCGTATGATTTGAGGTTTTAAATCTTATCTGATATAAATTTCACTCATTCAATGTCTGCATTTGTCATTACTATAGTGAAAACTTTCACTCCCTCTTCTTAAGAAATATTAATTCAAGGTGTTATACCAAATTTAATTTTCTATTAAGTTAAATGACCTAGAATTAGTGGATACTAATGTAAAACATAAAAAATGCTCTTCCCACAGGTTTCTTCATCTCACCTAATGGCAACTCCATCATTCTATGAGGGTACTTCAGAAAGTTTGAAGAAATATAGAAATAAAAGATAATATGAATCTTTCCATGAACTTTTTGAAATACCCTCATATTTGTTTAGGACAAAACTTTGTCAGTCACGACATGCCTCTAGTTACCTTTCTAACCCCAGTTCTACCACTTGCCCTTGTTCGCTCCACTCCAGCCAAGCATCATTGCTAACCCTTGAATATGATTTGCCCAGGACAGCTCCCATCTTGGGTGCTTTGTACTTGATCTTGCCTCTGCCTGGAAAGCTTGTCTTCCAGTCAACATGTGGTGCATCCTCTCACATCCTCCAAGACACCAAGCAAATATGCAAACTCCCTGCTCAGCACTTTCCATTCCTTTTCCCTGCTTTATTTCTCCCCACAGCACCTATCAGCATCTAACATACTACATACTTCATTTATTTATTTTGTTTATTTTTTATCTCCTTCTATGTGATAGGCAAAATCTTAAAGATGTACCACGAAGATTTATGTCCCTTGGTCATTTGAGCAAGCACTAATCTAAATACTGCTGTGAAGGGACTTTGCAGATGTAATTAAGGTTGCTAATCAGCTGACCTTAAAAGATGGAGGTTATCCTGGATTATACAGGGGGACCCAATGTAATCACCTGAGCCCACAAAGCACAAGAGAAAGGCAGAAGAGTCAGTCATGGACACGCAGCAGAAGAGAAAGACAGAGGAGTGCTGGGGGAAGGAGCAGGTCAGAGAGATTCAAAGCACAAGGAAGACTCAATAAGCCACTGCTGGTATGAGGCACAAGAGGAAATGCAATGGGAAAAGCAGGCATCCTGAAGGTGGTGAGAGAGGTAC